>NC_049170.1:132956135-133256135 GCF_009769625.2 Cygnus olor
GGTCTCCTTAAGCATTCACTGTAAGCAACAGGGAGAGTCCTCCAGCGCGTGATGCTAGGCATGTAAATTAAGTTCCTGATGTAGGTCCCATTTAGAAGAGCTAGCTCTTCACTGGTTGTTCAAGGAGTTTAGGGAGTCTATTTGTCTCGTTTGCACAGCTAAAGTTGAAGGGTATTGGTATGTCCCCTCACCTCAGCTGCTTCCTCTGGTCTGTTTCCCTCAGCAGTTGACATTGACAATGTTCTAGTTTGTCATTATCCAGCATTTCATTAAAGACCCCAATGTGATGATTTTGTGTTTCCTCATAAAGCTCTGCTTGCCTTGTGAGTTCTTTTATGAATGTTGATAGAGATAGTTTCAAACCATTTACTAATCAAAAGAGATCTTTTCCAAGACCGCAAAGTACAGCAACTTGTCTTAGGCATTGGACTGAATTTCTGTTTTCTGATACCTGTCTCCTTCTGGAGTGATGTAATTCATACATTTTCACAGGAAAAAAAAAAAAAAGGTACTTAATTTCCTCAGATTCTAACACATTTATTTTATTTGTTTGTTGTCATAAAACTTAGTTCTAATCACTCCTCACAGATGGTATATGTAGTAGTCATGAGTAGTCATGTAGAGTTCACTTAGAGTTCACTGATACCCTAAGTGACCATAGGTATAATGACTCCAGCTGCGTGCACATCAATGTGCGTGAACACACAAAGACAAAATTTGCATCCAAATAGGAGTTTGGAAAAATACTTTATGGGCCATAAGAAAGCTGCACTGCTGTGTAACCACTGTTAATGTGCTTTTTAGATGTTTTTTGAACTGTAATTGAGCATTTCAGAATCAATTAGGTGGAAAAATTCAAAACTTTTAGAAAGGTTCTAATTCACTGCTGATGTCTAATTTAAGTTCAAGAAATGTCCAAAGAAAATGTGAAGACTATAGTCACTTGTGGGTCCCTTCTAGAAAGTCTTTGCACAGAATATTGCTTTTAGGTTTTGGACAGACTTTTATGCTTTTCTTTTTGAATGAAAACATTAGTTTTCATGTAAAGCTTAGGTTAGAATTTTCACAAAACCATCTCACTTTTGTTTTAATTTTGAAATTGTGAAGGTATTACAAAGTTTACTTTGCCTGGATTTAGTAAGGTGATATTCTCAATGTCAGTTCAGAAACTGTACCTTCCAAAAGCCTTTCCACACTGTAATTATTTTGTTATTACAAACTTTTGCAAAGTTACAATTCTGGGGGTAGAAATATCTATCATGTAGGCATAGACTAATCTAATGCATGTGAGTTGCTCCTCTGTGCTCAACAGAGATGCTTTGGTAAATGAACTATATATTTTCTGTATATTTTGTACCTGTGTGCATAATATGGATGAAGGTCAATGTCAGTGAATGGCAGATAAATTTTACATTTGAAAGCTAAAAATTTGAGCTGTAAAGAGTTTTTTACCTTTTATCTTCTGTATATCTATCAAATGTCTGCTGAGCAGAAATGGAAAATCCCTAGAGAAAGGGTCTTCCTTCTGCTTTGTGACAGTGGGATTTCAAAACAAAGTCCTGGTTCTGTTAAATTCAGTCCAGCTTGACTGCAACACTAATTTCCAGCAAAAAGTGACTCAAATGTTTATTTTGCTTAAAGTCCCACTATGACATCCACCAAATTGAACTTAAGCAAGCTGATTGTAGAACTGTATTACTCTATGCTCAGTAATGGAATTTGCTTCCACATAAAATTTTTTGTGTCCTCTGAAAGCTTGCTGTTATTTAATTATAATTCTATTACAAAAAAAAAAAAAAAAAAAAAAAAAAAAAAAAAAAAAAAGTAGTAAGATTTATCATATTATCACCAGTTTCCACAGAAATATAATGAGACTTTGTGAGTAACTGGCTTGTGACACTATTAATGGTCACATGGGGACTGAGGAAAGCAGCAATTACCCATGACTTCAGTACAGTAAAGCACTTAGGTAAATGAAAACTGCCACTATCATCAACAGACCTGTAGATATTGCTAAATAAAGCATTTGTTTACATACTCATAGATCATAGTCCAAGTTCTTATTCACTTATAATGGAGATAAAGATTGTATGGGCATTCTAATTTTCTTAATTTCAGATATTACCATACAAATGACTTGTGTTTCAGACTAAGGAAGTGAAGTCGACTAACACGAGTGATAAGGCTGACTGGAGGCTATGAGACTAAGCACAGTCTGCCCTCTTTTAAAGGTTATTCTGTCTCCAGCATAAGTATGGGATGTTGGTACTCAGAATGTTGTTCAGTTAAATTGTTGCTTCCTGCAATTGCCTGTGAGCTATCTGCATAGACTGTTTCTGTGCATGCATGCTTGTATATTTATCATAAACATTGGACTATGTAAATTCATAAATTCATCCAGTTTTAAGGAAAAAAAATGTTATATTCTTTGGGGAGGGGAGAGACGTCTGAAAATGAAATTAATTTAGTTGCTGGAACAGTAATTAAATTACGCTTTTCTACTGGCTAATACAATGAACAGCTGTTTCCTATGAAGGGAAGGGTAGATCCCCTTTTACAATGGAAACGTAAGATTAATTAAAACAATTAATCTATATGGTAATAGTATCATTTGGAATTTTCCACATCCCTACAAGTTTTCAAGTCAGCTTTCCTGCTCTCAAACATGTGCTCTCCTTTCCTTGTCATTAGTTTCAAAGTGAAAGCTGAGTGAATTATTATTGCTCACTCTGCAAACAGAAAGGTGAACAATAGAATAAGTTGAGTAAATCATATTAACAGAAATGGTCTTGCATAAAATGAAAACAGCTTATACCCAGAGTAATATTGTAGTCAGACTGCTGATTTTAAGTGACAAAAGCTGCAGCAGTTTCATACCTGTAGAACTGAGTTGACATTTCCTTTCATTTGAAAACCCCAGCCAGTCCTTGTGAAAAGCAAAGTCTCACCACCCTTTGAGCTGTCTAAATAGGCTTTAAGTCGTGCATCTACCTTATATTTATTTATTTTTTCTTAAGAAATAGGCTATTTTCTATAAATCTCCTTTCAGAGTTATGAAAGACTAATACTTTTTTTTTTTTTCTTAATTGCTCCAGTACAGCTGGTTGCTTTTGTTGCTGTGATACAGTATATTTTTTACTATGTATTAATATTAAATTTGCTTTTTTTGTATTTTGTCACTCTAAACTTCTACTAACAGTTTGGTTAGAAAGTTTTCTGTGTGTCCATTTCTAAAGGAATATGCCAAACTGAGAGGATTACTTCTAGAAAAGCAGGGAAAACTATACCATCTTCCTCAAGACTGAAGGCCTTTCTGACAGGTAGTAGTAGCTTCAGTCAAGTAGTAGTAGAGCTCAGTGTAGTTTCTGGTGGGGAAAAAAAAAAAAAAGTCTGTAAATGCCACTATAAGATCTAATGGTCCTTTCTAGCCTTGAAAAGTTACAGAGTCATTCACATGTGAGCGTGAATTTTAATTGACACTTGCATGATCAGAAGGTGCAACTTTTATCAAAATCTGAATAAGATCCTGCGTTCATAAACCCCTAAACCTTGAAAACCTTGTGAAAGATCATGCATCAATACCAGCCACATAATCTCCTTAGTTATTTTAAATAGCAAATGTTGTAATTTACATTAATGCTATTGAGACTAAAGTTAAACGTATTTAATTTTCCAATGTGACAGGTACAATTTCAACAGGCTAGAATGGAGCTGAGCTGCCCCCAGCTGTCTTTGATCACAAAGGACCTAAGGAGGTCTTCTTCAAGCTTCAGACCATAGAGAGGCAACAAGTATTATCATAATCCCTTCCCTGCAGTTTTCTCCTCTTCCCTCACGGTACAAGGATGTGAGTGAGAAGAAGGGAACTGCACAATGCTCACATAATGTGACCACATGCCCAAAGGTCACTCATTTCAGTGTTTAATGAGAAAATCTCCCTGTAAATCAATATTTGCAACCTCTGTAGATTATGAGTTTGTAGATTATGAGCTTGAACAGTGAGATTGGTTCCATTGCGTGGGCAGGTCTCACAGGCTATTTTGGAGCTACAGACTGTCCAGGAGAAATGTGGAGAAGGCAAGTCCTCAATGGAAAACAGCTGCACATCTACCTGTCTTTTGCAGAAGATTACATTGCCAGAGGATGGGAATTTTTTCACCTTGTTTTTCTGAGTTAAGCAGAACAAGCCAGCCTCCCTCTCCCACCCTAAAATAAAAAGTAAAAAGTTGTCAAAACTTCAGTTTGCTTATAATAGCAGAGAGGTGTGATCTGCAATCTGATTCCCAAGTGCTGTCCTTGGCCCTCAAAGACATGATAAATTTGGAGAAGTGTACTGAAATATCCACTTATATCAGGTTTTGTACTTTTTTATGTTTGGTTCACAGAGAAAGTTCACCACTTGCACCACCCTCCAGACAAGAAAAAACAAACTGGAAAGGGGACAGAGGGTGCTCTTTGTTTCAAAGGATTTTCTATTTCCCTTCCTTCTTCTTTCCTTTCTATTCTTCTGCTTTATTGTCACTGTTCTCCGTAATGGAACTTCCTTATGGTCAATCTATTGTTATTTAGGATTATGATAGTGAACATCAGGCTGAGTCATGCAATATTTGCCAACTCCACACCTTTCAGTATTCTGTTTCTTGAGAGTGGAGATAAAACAGCTGTTTGTGATTACAACCGCTTCTTAAAAAAAAAAAAAAAAAAAAAAAAAAGAGCTGCATTTTAAAAAGAAATTGAGTAAGAAAAGAATCTCTAAAGAGAATTTAATACATATTCTTAAGGTTTTCATAAGTCTACAAAGAAATTGAAACTGTCCAGGTCCAGCAGCATTCACAAGCAATGCCTTAGTAACACAAGTATTTCAAGTATTTAAGGAAAAGAAACAGAAACAATTCAACAAAGAAGTATATTCTTAATTTCACTGAAGATGCAGAATAAGAATCAATAAGAAAAAAATACGTTTGCCTAAAATTTCTAATTGATTAATGAAAATCTATCTTTCATTGAAGACAAATAGAAGCTTAAGCCTGGTGTGTATGAATCATATCTAATGTGAGTTATTATGTACTATTATATACTAACCTTAATTGTCTTTTCAGGAATATTTTTACTTTAAATTACTTTGCATTTTTCCTTAATTTCTAACAGCTACATAAACCATCTGCACTGCAAACACTCAAAGGAGCATCCTGAGATGGCTGCACATGTGGTGACTTTTTTAATTCTTAATTTCTCCACTTGACTGTCAATAAGGAATGATTAGAAACAAAATATATAATATTTCTGACATGGAATAATTCATACAGAGCTGCTACTGGACAAACTAACACTCTGTCTGGTTACATAGACATGTGGTGTTTACTTTTGCCACCTTAGTCTACAAAACAAATGTTGATAATATCTAAATCAAAAACAGATATATTTTTTTCTCCAGATTTCACCTTCCAGTCATGGCTCAATATTTTCACCCTTCCTGACAGATTATAGGTATGTGCCAGGGATGCAGCTTTTGGGGCCTTTCCATGCCTTGTTATTTTAAGTGTGGTTTGTCAGCACTCAGAGTTCTTACTCTCCTGTTTGCTGGGAGCAGCAGGAATAACTATATAAAAAATAACCCTCTTCAAAAGAGACAAATTCTGGTATCATGAAAGGAAAAATACTGACCTACTGCTTCAGTCTGCAACTCTGCCATGTTGAGACTGATAAATCTGAGAGAAATTCTTTCAAAATATGTAGGTTCAGACTATAAGTGTTGCTATTTTTATAAAAATAATTGCAATAATAACTAATGATTTTCCCAAAATATCATATAGGCCCATCTTGACTGACTTTTCACACTACATAGCCATAGATATCACATGATAATTCCCACCTTGAAAGAAATGGCTTGTAACCGAGCGATAGCTTCCAATTGAAATAAAACATACCTCTCAGAAAAAATACACAGGCTTCTTTAGGTAATAGGAATTTCACCATGAGCCTCAGGAATCTCTCCCTGCTGTTAACTTACTAAAACAACTGCAATGCACTTTCAGCTGTCATTTTTGTTTTTAAATTCCCAGGCCAGTGAATGTTGCCATGTTATTTAAACAGAGATCAGAGATGAGAGATTTCCCTCTCTAAGTACTAAGTATGGAATTCACCCACTCTCCCCCAAACTTTATTCTCTAAAAGTTGGTCTTCTAATTTAAATCACTTGTATAGGCTCCTTTTCTAGGCTGTGAAAGGACATACAATGTTCACTTGGTCAGTCTTAGACACCTAAACTAGGAGTGGAGAAAGAGGCTGTTGCAGGAGTGTTTCCCACTTTAGGCAATTGAACTGGAGGCCTAATTTTTAGGCTGATAAAATTGCATTTGGTGAACAACCAAAGTGGTCATGGGTCACAGTGATGTCCTCCTCTTTGAAAAGCTGTACTCTGAACTTTCTCTTTCTCTCACTGTGTGTCCATTTCCTAAATCATAATTAATTCTCATAGTCAGTGGGTTGTCTCTTAATCATTTTTTGCCCTTGATGCCCACTATTGCACTGGAACAGGTTGCCCAGAGAGGTTGTGGATGCCCCATCTACGGAGGTGTTCAGGACCAGGCTAGACGAGGCCCTGAACAACCTGATCTGGTGGGTGGCATCCCTGTCTATGGCAGGGGGGTTGGAACTAGTTTATCTTTGAGGTCCATTCCAGCCCAGGCCACTCTATGATTCTATGATTCTATGAAAAGCAACTTCTTAAGCAACTGCAATTTTCTTTCCTACAGTATAATTCTTCTACGGGATGGCTACTCTGTTGACATACTTGGTTGAAACTGGCCAATGGGTTAGTAGTTCTTGTTTAGGAACGCAAGAGTACAGACATGCACACCCACATGCACACATGTCCACCAGCCCCACACCCCTGCACATACAAGCCACATAAGCTTGATTTTCCAACCTAGCAATTTTAAATGAAATTTGCAAGAGAAAAACAAGTGCATGTTCCTGCCTTCACTGGGCAGATGAGAAATGTCAAATGACAGATAGGTAATGGGAAAGCTCTGTATTTTCCCTTCCCTTCCCTTCCCCTTCCCCTTCCCTTCCCCTTCCCTTCCCTTCCCTTCCCTTCCCTTCCCTTCCCTTCCCTTCCCTTCCCTTCCCTTCCCTTCCCTTCCCTTCCCTTCCCTTCCCTTCCCTTCCCTTCCCTTCCCTTCCCTTCCCTTCCCTTCCCTTCCCTTCCCTTCCCTTCCCTTCCCTTCCCTTCCCTTCCCTTCCTTTCCCTCTTTCAGTTAGAATACTCTGTCCAGAACAGAAAACTAAATTCAGTGTTTGGCCTTACATATATAGCACCAAAATAGCTTTGTGCAATACTGTAAGTCAGATCTTACCAGCTAAGCAATACTTGGAGGACTTCTTAGGATGTGGTAGAATTTTTTTGGGGGGGGTGGGGGGTGACCACACAGTGGCATCTTGCTTCATTCAGCACCAAAATATGTGCCTTTGCTTACTGAATATACTCTGATGCTCTCAAAAGCTCGAGGGTGTTAAAAATACTATTGTTCTTTATATATGAATAATCTTTTAAGACTCAGGGATGAAATTTTACATTAGGTAATTAAAATTAAACTTTCTATAGAAATTCTGCCTAATGAGAGATTCTTCAATGTTCTCTCTTAAACCTTTTTATATTCCTAGATGTTGATAAAAGTTGCTAGGTTCCTTCTCTGCAAGCAGCTACATTTCAGTGGTGATACATTATATGTGTGAGGGTAAGTAAAACATTTGGGAATTCTTCTATATTATTTGCTAGGTCTTTGTTGTAGCAACATTGGTTTGCAGCAGCTGTGACACTTCTGGGGTTCATTACTGTAAGAACACACAGACATAAGAATGGAAAGTAGAATTTCTTGACAAGAGAATTAAAAGTAATAGTTGTACAATGATTGGAGACAAATTACCTTTAATTTTTTTAAAGGTTTTTTTTCAGACTTTTTTCTCTTTACTGTGTTCTATTAAATGATTCTGTTTTATTTGCTACATCTAATCTGTCCAAAAAAGTTGGTTATTTATATACAACTACACATACAGGTACTTAATTGTATATAAGAATATATAGAATATACATTACTATAGTATGGGTGTGTAATTGTACTATGCCTATTAGACACAGACACACAGATTTCTAGGTTGGAAGAGACCTCAAGATCATCGAGTCCAACCTCCGACCTGACACTAAGTACTCCACTAAACCATATCGCTAAGCTCTACATCTAAACGTCTTTTAAAGACCTCCAGGGATGGTGACTCCACCACCTCCCTGGGCAGCCCGTTCCAATGCTTAATAACCCTTTCGGTAAAGAAGTACTTCCTAACATCCAACCTAAAACTCCCCTGTCGCAACTTTCGCCCATTCCCCCTCGTCCTGTCACCAGGCACGTGGGAGAACAGACCAACCCCCCACCTCTCTACAGCCTCCTTTAAGGTAACTGTAGAGAGCGATAAGGTCGCCCCTGAGCCTCCTCTTCTCCAGGCTGAACAAGCCCAGCTCCCTCAGCCGCTCCTCGTAAGACTTGTTCTCCAGACCCCTCACCAGCTTGGTCGCCCTTCTCTGGACTCGCTCGAGCACGTCCATGTCCTTCCTGTAGCGAGGGGCCCAAAACTGAACACAGTACTCAAGGTGCGGCCTCACCAGAGCTGAGTACAGGGGCACAATCACTTCCCTAGACCTGCTGGCCACACTGCTTCTTATACAAGCCAGGATGCTGTTGGCCTTCTTGGCCACCTGAGCACACTGCTGGCTCATATTCAGCCGACTACCAACCAATACTCCCAGGTCCTTCTCGGCCAGGCAGCTTTCCAGCCACTCATCTCCCAGCCTGTAGCTCTGCTTGGGGTTGTTGCGCCCCAGGTGCAGGACCCGGCACTTGGCCTTGTTGAACTTCATACAGTTGACCTCAGCCCATCGCTCCAGCCTATCCAGATCCTCCTGCAGAGCCTTCCTGCCCTCGAGCAGATCGACACACGCACTTAGCTTGGTGTCATCTGCAAACTTACTGAGGGTGCACTGGACGCCCTCATCCAGATCATCGATAAAGATATTAAAGAGGACCGGCCCCAGTACCGAGCCCTGGGGGACACCACTAGTGACCAGCCTCCAACCAGATTTGACTCCATTCACCACAACTCTCTGGGCCCGGCCATCCAGCCAGTTTCTAACCCAGCGAAGCGTACGCCAGTCCAAGCCGCGAGCAGCCAGTTTCTTGAGGAGAATGTTGTGGGGAACGGTGTCAAAAGCCTTACTGAGGTCAAGGTAAACCACATCCACAGCCTTTCCCTCATCCACCAAGCGCGTCACTTTGTCATAGAAGGAGATCAGGTTCGTCAAGCAGGACCTGCCTTTCATAAACCCGTGCTGACTGGGCCTGATTGCCTGCTTGCCCTGCAAGTGCCGCGTGATGACCCTCAAGATAATCTGCTCCATGAGCTTTCCTGGCACGGAGGTCAAACTGACAGGCCTATAGTTCCCCAGGTCTGCCCTCCGGCCCTTCTTATAGATGGGTGTCACATTGGCTAGCCGCCAGTCAACTGGGACCTCCCCCGATAGCCAGGACTGCCGATAAATGATGGAAAGCGGCTCGGCCAGCTCCTCCGCCAGTTCTTTCAGTACCCTCGGGTGCATCCCATCTGGCCCCATCGACTTGCGCACATCCAAGCTCCGTAGCAGGTCGCCAACCATTTCCTCATGAATAGTGAAGGCCACATCCTGCTCCCCATCCCCTTCCACCAGCTCAGGGCACTGGGTATCCAGAGAACAACCGGTATTGCTGCTAAAGACTGAGGCAAAGGCGGCATTAAGCACCTCAGCCTTTTCCTCATCCTTAGTAACTAGGTTTCCCCTCGCATCCAGTAAAGGATGGAGATTCTCCTTAGTCCTCCGTTTCGCATTGATATATTTGTAAAAGGATTTTTTGTTGTCTTTAACGGCAGTAGCCAGGTTGAGCTCCAGATGAGCTTTGGCCTTTCTAATTTTCTCCCTGCACAGCCTCGCTACATCCTTGTAGTCCTCCTCAGTGGCCCGCCCTTTTTTCCAAAGATTATAAACCCTCTTTTTTCTGCTAAGCACAAGCCGCAACTCTCTGTTGAGCCAGGCCGGTCTTCTTCCACGCCGGCTCGTCTTTGGGCACGTGGGGATGGACCGCTCCTGTGCCGTTAAGATTTCCTTCTTGGCCGCTCCTGTGCCGTTAAGATTTCCTTCTTGAAAGTACGATTATGAATCTTCTTGAAAGTACGAATCTTCTTGAAAGTACGATATGAAATTCTAACACAGAATTTGGATGCATTTAAGGTACTGTGATTTAGAAAAGAAAAACATACGAAATATCTAGAGTAGAGCAAATGATGTAAACAAATTACTGTGAATATTCATTATAATTCTGGAAGAGCTTTTTTGTTGCCAGTTTGTACCATTTTTATACATTTTTCCAACAGCTGTGTTCTACTAAGAAAAAAAAAAAAAAAGCTATGGAAAATGAATTTTATGGATTTATACTTGGAATCTTTACACTGGTGTAAATGTTTTAACATTTAATACTGTACCCTGCAAGAAATTCCATTGACTGCTTTGGGGATATTCATGATTGGAGATGTAAAATACCATGGTTGTCAAAATATGCCTCCAATTTGGCACGCTCAATAAATAAGGAGAAAGAATTATAAATCTCTTGTGTTTTGCAAATATTCAGAAAGAAATGTGGTGAAAGACAAGTCTGTTCAAATCCCAGTTTTGTAGATGACCAACTACATTTACTTCTACCCACATCAATAAATCCTTTGCAGGGAAAGTAAATGTTTCACAAACTGGATCAAACACTAGTTAATAAGTTATTTGAGAATCAATGTGTATGTATCCAAGTTCCATCTGTTAACATGCATTGTGAATTATTTCCATTTTTAACTCTGTGTTTCTCTGCAGGTTTGTCATTGGGTATTCCAAAAGGAGAGTGGAAAAATGTTCTAACTGAAGAACAAAAAAGACCAGAAAAAGAGAAATGCAATAGATTTTGAAAGATCGTTTGAAATTTGTGAGGGATTTGAATTTGAATATCTGAATTTGCCAGTCCACAAAGGAAGAAAGTAGGAGTCTGCAAGTGAAGAAATTTCCCATGGTTCTTCCTTTATAACAAGCCACAAAGGAAGGAACTCTGTACTCAGACAGGCTCTGTAAAACTGTTCAGTCTTTGCCTACATGATAACTACTGTCAGGATGATGATGTAGCTTGGGAAAACTTTCTGGGAACTTACTTGCCTTCTTACATCTGTTCACACTCTACAGCATAAGGGCTCTCTCCATCAAACTGCAACTTCAAGAAAACAGAAAGGTTTTGGTAGTTTGCATGTCCAAATAAATTGCAAGATCTCCTATCACTATACTTCCCAATAAGGTGTCCCTTCTCAGCTTTCCTTTAGGTCCCCATTAAGGACTGGAAACCCACTATAAGGTCTCCCTGGAGCCTTCTCTTCTCTAGGCTAATTAGCTACAATTCTCTCAGCCTCTCTTCATAGGAGAGGTGTTCCAGTTCTCTGATCAACTTCATAGCCCTCCTCATATTGTTTTTCAACCAGCAATACCCCCAAGTCCTTCTCCACAGTGCTAATCTCAATCCACTCATCACTGAGACATGTTTGGGATTGTCCTGACCCAGGTGCAGGACCTAGTACTTGGCCTTCTAAAACTTAATGAAGTTTACATGGGCCCACCTCTCAAGACTGACAAGGTCCCTCTGGATGACATCCCTTCCCTCCAGTGTGCAACTGCAAAACACAGCTTGGTGTCATCTGCAAACTTGCTGGGGGTGTTCTCAATCTCACTGTCCATGTCACTGACAAAGATGTTAAACAGTGCTGGTCCCAACACAGACCCCTGAGGGAAACCACTCATCACTGCTTTCCACCTGGACATTGAACCATTGATCGCAACTCTTTGAATGTGACTATCCAGCCAATTCCTTACCCACCAAGTGGTCCATCTCTCAAATCCATGTCTCTCCACTTAAGAGACAAGAATGTTGGGCAGACAGTATCAAATGCTTTACACAAGTCCAGGTAGATGATGTCACTTGATCTTCCATTATGTACCCTGTTGTAGAAGGCCACCAATGTCAGGCAAAATCTGCCCTTGTGAAGCAATGTTGGCTGTCACCAATCACCTCCTTATTTTTCACATGCCTTCACATAATTTCCAGGAGGCTCTGCTCCATGATCTTGCTGGGCGCCGTGGCGAGACTGACTGGCTTGTAGTTCCCAGTTTCTGGAATAGCACCAATGTTACTCGAGGAAAAAACAAACAAAGAAACAAACAAACAAAAAACCATAGAAACCTGTCAGATAGAGAGCCTATGGTCCTAGTGGTAAAGATTAAAAAAAAAACAACCAAAAAACAGGCAATGCTGGTAGACAGCAGCATAAGTAGCAGGGCTGAACGGAAGGACCTGTGCGAGCATGATGATCACATTTTTACTGTGAAATAGTATGAAATGGTTCCTGAGGCTGGTTTAAC
Organism: Cygnus olor; assembly: GCF_009769625.2. NCBI lineage: Eukaryota > Metazoa > Chordata > Aves > Anseriformes > Anatidae > Cygnus > Cygnus olor. The sequence goes on from NC_049170.1 coordinate 132,968,662, forward strand.
TTCTAAGAGATAAACTAACCTAGGAGAGGGTGCAAAGAAATTGATATAACTCTTGACTGAGGACATAACATTTTTATTTTTTTTTCCAATAAATGAGGAGGTAAGCATCATACTTTTGAATTTGGAACAAATCTGATTTCAGCGATCTGATACATGGACAGCTAGTGACATTCTTGCTTTACGTAACTTTTTGATTCAAAGGAAACCACTAGCAGTCTGAGGTGTGAATATGTGTTTTCAACTCAAATAAATGGATTCATTGAATTAACAAGTGGTGTAGCTACAGCGATAGAGCTGAGAGGAAATGAAGACATGATTATGAGGTTTAACATGGCATTGGCAAAGATAAAACACAATACAGGTGGCATCTCAGAGATGACATACCGAAAGATTGCTGATATGGAATATATGTACAACTAATGAGAACTGAATTTAATGGTAGAGACATATTCTTTTCCATAGCCTTGAACTTTATTTTCTTAACAATCAAAATTTGGCAGAGTTTGTACAGCACTTACAAATACCTGTTGTGTTTCTTAATGCTTCTACATATTAAAATGTTTATAACTTTGCATTTTTGCATAATTACATCTGTCCCATTGGAAAAATTTCTGGACTACCAGGTGTTGTCACAGTCAGTGACAGCAACTCTGATTAGGCTCCACTAGTTGCTAAAGTTAATGAAAGTTTCCAGTAAATCAGTAAGTATTATTGGTATTATCAGTGCTTTATTTTTTTTTTCTGTTGTTGTTTTGTTTTGTTTTTTGTTAAAGAAAGGAAAGATATATATATAATTTTTTTTTGTAAGGAAAGATGAATTCTTCTTTACAGGAAAAAATGCACATGAAAACAGCATTATAGAAAAATGTACTGTTGGTAGTACTGGAGATTTTAGAGTATTGCATTCAAATTGTTTTTTTCATTAGAGTGTTTTATACCTCTTTCTAAACCTCATTTTTATAGAGGACTTCAAAAGAAGTTTTCAACAAGCTGAGTAGTAAGATCAGCCTTGTATCATATGATGTATGGAAAGAAAATCATGAGCTTGATAAAGGGAAATATGAAGCTGATGTACAATCAACCATTTCCTCTTTTATATTTTGTGCATAGATATAAAAAAATGACTGACTGTAAATTCTGACTTTTTGTGGTTTATGAGAGGTAGCAAGGAGTGTGGAGTAGACTTGGTGTGACATCTTCAGAAGATAACCATCACCTGTAACCACAACAGACACTTCCTGACCAAACCAAATGAGGGTAGGTTGCCCCTCCCAGTCATCTAATCTATTTTTGTCCTGTGCCCACCAATGCTAAACGCTGTGAAAAGCTGTTGTCTGTTTGCTGTCCTTAGGGAAAACTGTGGATATTGTAGTTGATTCGCAGACATCTGTGTTGCACCAGTCATGACACTAATTTACAAAGACAGCCCATACTGAAGTCTATCATTGTAACTACAGATTGTATGTATCTGAAGACTAAGAAAACTTGTTCACATTATGTACAGAAACAGCTTTCCATTTCCACCGGTGTGGTGTGACTCAGTCCTGAGTAGATAGGATTTTTGTTTCATAGTTCAACATCTGTGCTGCTCTTTCTGCATTTGAGGCCAGTAACTATGGTCAAAAGTCAGCATATCTCCCAGAGATTTCAGAAGCAAATAGAAAAGGAGCTGAACTGCCAGGTGTCATTCTCCCAATTCAGGGTTAAACAACACAGTCGAAAAGAGACAACTACATTGCCCATTTCATATTCTGTACAGAGTGGATTTTCTGTCCCCTGAACAAACTGAGCACTATATTTAAAAGAAAACGAAAAATATTTCTATTTACGGTTGTCCATTTATCAGTATCATGCTGATAATATCATCTTTGTCATGCTGAGAAATAGAGATGAAAAGCTAAAAAACATCTCTGCATCATTGCATTTTAAGTCTGCCATTCCTAGGTTTATTCTCTGACTTCAGGGTAAATACAAAGCAATGAATAGACAAGAAGCACTCCTGGCAAAAGAGAATTTACAAATCTTCAAATGATGTTGAATGTGAGTGGGCAGACCATGACAAAGTATTCACACTTCTTCATCAAATCTAACTAGTTTGCCACTACATATTTATACTATAAATAATGAACTGGAGTTTCTCTTTGGGAAGAGTAACCCAAATGAAATGCCAGGAAGCAAAAAGACAACTGCTTTTGTAGATATGGGACAGGACAGGATTTGCTAGTTCACAATTCTTTTTATTTCATCAGAGAAATCGTTAAATTCAGTTTCCACCGCCATTATTTTAATGGAGTCCAAATTTACTCTAAGAATTAGCTGCATTTAATTTGGAAATGTGATAAGTGAAATAACATCTTTAATCTTTGCCCTCTTTGAAATGGAATAATTTTACCTGTTTCAATTACAGTTTGTGAGGATGAAACTGTACATTTATGAAACTGGATTTCCCACACTAGTGAGTGTTAATTCAGGAATGATGTATTTTATGATGTTGAGACAGTTAGGAGTATCTTCAGAAGATGTCTTCTTTAAAGGTAGCAGTATCATTATTTCTGGTGCTGATAGTAAACTAATTTAAGGTCACAATAGTGCAAAACTTTGAAGATTTCCCTATACAGCATGTTTTTTACTTGAAAATTCAAAGCATTTTATTTGTAAATCACTAATATTTACATAGAGATAATCTACCAAGACATCTCCATAGAGTTTACTGTGTGATTTTGCAGTATTCATGCAGAAAAATGCTAACTGGTTAAAAATACAGCTATAGATTGTTATGATACAACACTGAAGTGTGGGTGAAGTGCAGACTGTGTGTTTGTAACAAATTTAAAGTATTTTTTACAAGATAAATTCAAAATTCAAGGAGTGATTTAGAACATGCGTTTACCAACATAATTGATCAGAGATAAATTTATTTCTTCACTTATACTATTGCACCCTTGATTGGCCTTCAGTTACTTAGAAGTCAGCACTCATTAGGCTGTACTTGTTTTGGACCCCCAAGACAGATAAGACACTGGTAAGCTGGACCAGTTGAACAGAGGGTTCCTAAGATGGTTGATGCTGGAGCACTTGCCCCATGAGGAGGGCCTGCAGTATCTGTCTTTTCCTCAGCCTGGAGAAGAGATGGTTTTAGTGAGGGGAATTACAACAGCTGCCAACTCCTGTGAGGAAATGACCAAAGTGTTGGAGCCAAGCTCCAAACAGTGGCCCATGGTGGGAGGACATGGACTATGAGGTTGAAAGAAGAGAGGTTCAGACTAGAGATGAGGAGACCCAGGGACAGGTGGACAGGGGTGCAGGTTCCCAGAAAGGCTGTGCAGAAAGCCTAATGGGGCACAGCCCTGAGCAGCCTGGTCTGAACTGAGAGCTGGTAGACTGCATTGGAGACCTCCTGACCTCCCTTCCCACACGCAGTCTCCTGTGATCTTGTACTGGCAACAGTCAGGAGGAGAGTAGTCACCCATATAAACATCCATGGCAATGAGCCAAACCAAACAGCCAGATTCTATATCCCACTATGCTTAGAAGAGCCCTAGTGAAATTCTACCATGACCTAGGACAACAGCAAAATTCCCAGTGATTTTGACAGAGACAGGATACCCCCCATTGTATTTGGTCTTTAAACATGGAAAAGAAATATTGGAGTTTTGCCATTGGCTTCCGAGAGGTCATGTCACACCAGAGTAATAAGTGTGTCCAGTCCTGCACTGACCAGGGAGCCTGGGCCAGCTGGAATCTGTACTCAGCTCTTAGCAAAGTATCTAAAATTAGAGGGTCTGAATCCAGGCATGAGGGTTATATCAATACTATTTGAGTATTTTTTTTTCTTTTCTTTTTTTTCTTTTTTTTTCCCCACATGTGCCTAATTTGAGTTTGGTCACATCACACTTTTTCTAGGAAACAAATATGCATGACTGATATTAAGTTTTCAAAGTTAAGCATGTACAATGTGTATATACATACATTTGCCTCAAGTGTGTGGCTTCCAGATGGTGAACACAACTGATCTAATTTTACTTACTAACATGCAGTTAGATATGAGTTTGTGTCCATAAAGAGCTCTAGTCAGTGCTCATACAGATTAGATTCATAGCTGCTTTGATGGCAGGTATGTAATAAGTATATAAATGGCTTGTATATATGTCTGACCTCAGCTTCTCATTTAGAGAAAGTTGAAGTACAATGCATTTGAGATATAAATGCTGACATTAACTAAACTATTTACTACTTTAAAATATTAAATTAAGTACTTCTGTGTTTGTCATCCAGTCCAGTCCCTGATGTAGACATACCAGACACATTTACCCCCTATACTTTTGTATTCAGTCACTAAAACATGACATTTTTCTGGGAAGGCTAATTAAAAAGCAAAGACCAAAGATCAATGAAACACAAAGAATATTGCACTAAACATGCTGAGAAAGGTAAGCCTGCCTATTGGTATTTTACTCTTTGGGGAAATGTTTTGGGTTAGAACTTCTTCCATGGGATTTTCACCACAGCTAGATTGGTTTCCTTTTTTGCCCAGTTAGCGGTATGTGTCCTTTGCTGTGCTTTCTTCAATTACATCAGATGATTTAAACATTGTTGCACATATGACGTATGAATTTGGTCTTTAATAAAAATCTGGTAATGAAACATTTATTACATGTACTTGTACACCAAGAAATGTGTGCAAAGAACTCCAAAAATATTTGCAAATATTTTTTGCATCTAGGCAAAAATCTGTGGCCTGATGAGAGCAACAGAGATACTTGGGAGTATGTAGTTAAGAGAACCTTCTTTTTAATGGCATGGAATGTAAAAAAATCTTAATTTTGGAAGCCCAATAGAAGTTCTCTTTTTATCATCTTAGACACAAAGCTTTATTTAACTTTATGTTTAATGAGAGGTTTCAGTTTCAAAACTGTCTTTTAAGGAGGTAAATCTTCATTTTGAATGGCAGTGATAAACATGAATTTAAAATACACTACATTCTAGTTAGTCAAAACAAAACAAAACCCAAGAAAATAGTTAGTTTTCAAGATGTGCCTATAATTAAGGCTAATCTTACTTTCTAGTCTCTATATTGCTATAACTGGATCTTCAGTCCCACACCCCTGTTTACAGTTCTTGCCTACCGTTTGTTCTGCCAACAGTTTTGTTTTGTTTTGTTTTTTAAATTACAGGACTCTCATGCTTATAGTTGCTCATGAATAAAGACCAATGTCTGCCTAGGAAAGATATATCTGGCTAAAGAACTATCAAGTGGCTAGGGCTTGGTGTGCTTCCTCTGTGTTGTTGGCTCAGATTTACTTTCTCCTTTATCCTCAGGACACTCCCATGACAAGACAAAGAGAAGGGAATATATTTACAAATATTTCACTGCTCTGAAGGCAGTTTACCAAGACAATACCAGCAATTAAAAATAAATGAAAATGTACTGTCATTTCTGAAAGCATACAACAAAAACACATGGATTTAAAACATCACAACACTTGGATTTTTTTCACTGTAGTAGTGTTAGTCCTACATGCAGATGCAGGATATCAATATTTAAATTCTCCCCCATACTTTTTTTTTTTGTTCCCCCCAAGGATCTAGGGAGTCACTGATCTGAGTGAGAACTATGGACATATGGACATATTAGAATGAGTCCAGAGGAGGGCCACAAAGATGATCAGAGGGCTGGGGCTCCTCTCCTATGAAGACAGGCTGAGGGATTTGAGGTTGTTAAGCCTGGAGAAGAGAAGGTTCCAGGGAGACCTTATAGGAGCCTACCAGTACCTAAAGAGGGCCTACAGGACAGCTGGGGAGAGACCCTTTGTCAGGGCGTGTAATGATTGCACAAGGGGGAATGGCCTTAAACTAAAAAAGGGTAAATTTAGATTAGATGTAAGGATCCTTCACTATGAGGGTGGTGAGGCACTGGCACAGGCTGCCCATGGAAGCTGTGGATGCCCCATCCCTGGAGGTGTTCAAGGCCAGGCTGGATGGGGCTTTGAGCAATCTGGTCTAGGGGAGGTGTCCCTGCCCATGGCAGGGGGGTTGGAATTAGACGATGCTTAAGATCCTTACCAACCCAAAACATTTTGTGATTCCATGATTTTAAACTCTCCTTAAAAAGATCTAAAAGCACCCTCTGGCTTCAATGGAATTTTAATTTGGTTTCAATGGAATTTGGTTTGGGTCGGAAGGGACCTTAAAGACCCTTCTACTAGAGGAGGTTGCTTATAGTAAATAATTTCTTCCTTATATTTAATCTAAATATACCCTCTATTAGTTCACAGTCCCTGGTCTATATAGCGTTCACAGTCCCTGTTCTATATAGCATTCACAGCCTTATGGTGGCATGGTGCCAAGCAGGTTTCTATAATCACCTGTCTTTATGTGACTTCTGGATGGGTGTAAATTTGAGCTTGCGAAAGGTAAATTCTGTCATGATAATGATTAAATAAAGAGGAAGCATTCCGTGGTAAATGTGCTCCTCGGGTGAACAAAAAACAACTCACATTATTTATATATATGCATTGCCTCAGCTGCTTGAAAATTCTGCTAATTGGCTGCTGACTAAAAATTTGCAATAAATTTTGTAAAATATTTGAATGCTGTGTCTTTTTTTCATTAGCTCATGAACTCTAGTTCTTTTTTTTTTTTTTTTTTTTTTTTTTGCCTTCTTCCTTTAAAATTGCAATCTGCAGAGGCTTGTGCTTGTAGTTTATTCCTTAGGCTATGATTTCACCCTGTTTCCATTAAAGAAGCTGCAGTCATTTTCCTTTATAGGTACCAGTGTGTATATTTTCAACTGAAACACATTTTATTCTGAGATGTGTGACGGGTCACTCACAGTATGAACAGAGGGTAGTCTTACAAGGTGAAAAAACATTTTTTCTAACATTTAGAGATGTCTGCTCCTTTGTGGACTGTGATGGAAATGTGGCTGTTACAGTGATTTCAGACTTTTTCAGGTCAGGAAGGTTAGCTTGCTACTCAAAGCTAAAGTAGTGGAGTAAGTGTTTACAGATTCCATTTTTGCTGAAGTTAAATTTGAAGAGAAGATGGCGAATGTACCCTGAATGTGCGTTGCTAAACATGTTCCAACTTTGGTGCTCACTTGTAAGGTCCATGAAGCAAAGGCAGTTACAGAAACTGTCTCAGGGCAGAATTTAACTTAAATAGTCTTCTGCGTAAGGGTTTCACTGAACTGAAGCCAGGAGGATTCGCTAGAATATATTAATAAAGAGAATTTTTTCTTTTTCATATATTAAAATAAATTTCTCTTTATCTGTGCTATATAACTTCATGAGGCATTTGTCATCAAACAGGTCATTGGGAGAGGACAGCACTGAATTCTGGTCCGTAAATTACATTTATTAACACACTAATGAGGGAAAACACAAACAACTGAGTTTCTTCATGCTTTTAGTGGTTACTTTTAATGGCACATAAATGATGTTTCTTACAGAAAGCCACACAAGTTTTTACATGTACTGACCTAGCTATGGTAAAAATCCAAGTGATAGCTTTATATCCTTACATCTTCCATTTGCAAAACCAAATGATAAAGTAATCCAAAAGCAATTTACAGGCAGTGAACCTGTAGCTATGGGAGTAAAAAGCTGTTCCATGGAAAAACTTGGTTGACTCCTGTGGTTTCAAGTATCCTGTTTTCTGACATAGTTCATGAGAAGGTGTACTATAACCCTGGTAACTTTTAATACTCCTGATTCAGCTGTGTGTGGTTTTGGTCACAAAAGGAAAATGTTAGCCTTCTGATTGCCACAGTTTCTACAAACAATAGACAGTGTCTGGGAATCTCTGCTAAACAATTGCCTTTGCTCTACATAAAAATTAATCTGAATTGTTATATATGGTAGTCCATCTTAGACTATATCTGAGTCCAACTTGACATGCAAAAACAGGCAAGAGTTTTGCAAGAATCTAGTTGTACTGATGAATATCCAGAAGTTGAATTTGTGCCTTTCTCCTTTACTTAAAATTTCCAGGATAAAAGAGAACGGCTGAAGCTCTAATCACTCCAGATACTGATCACCCTCCAGGGTATCACACACCTTCTCCTTGGAGGCCAGTTACTGAATTAGCAATTTTGATTTTTGATTACTCCATTTGGGAGCCTGTAGGAGTTGACTATTCTCTTAGGAAGAAGTCAAAACTCCGAGTTTACCTCTGAGTCAGATAAACTGTGTTGTCTTCTTAATTGACTTTCAGTTATACTAACATTTATTTATGCCTCGAGTCTGATAAACACAAAATTTTAACACATCCTGGACTTCCCTCAACTAAGGCAGCAGATGGTAATCAATACAATAAATTGGTTCTATAACCTTGAGTTTTTATCATGTCTGCATTTGCATAAACACATAAGTAAACTCACATGCAACTAATTTTTAACAGAAAAGGTGTATTGTAAGCATATAAATATGGTTATTTAGCCCTAGCCTCATTTTATAAGTTCAAAACATGTATAAATGTATATATATCTTTTTTCTCAGAGACAAAATTATTCTAATAAATAAAACCAGATTGTGTTCTTTGTATATTGAAAAAGAGGCAATGATATTGGACAACATTTTGTGCAGCCAAAAGTATTCAAAGTGTCACAAAAATTTAAGATGGGACTATGTTACGGAGAGAGCTTTGGATCAGTGAAGGAGTGCAGAAGATTCCTTCCTGTAACACCGTCCCTTGGGGCACCCTGCACATTCAGAGCACTGGCCAGGACATTAATGTGGGTTTCCCAGTTACCATGATATTTGTGCATCTTTGTCTTCATTGCCCTTCTCTGTTAGGTTCCAGAGAGACCAGAGCTGCACCCAGTAATGTACTGACGACAGAGGCTGAAGGCACAGCGGTTCCCTGCAGTTCTTTCCTGTAAGAAATATTAAGTTTTCAGCCAGTAAGAAGGGAGTTATCCTTGTTTGTAGAAATCACCAGTGGTAAGGAAAAATAAACAGTCCACCCTTACATCCAGAAAAATATGGGATTTGGCACCACCTGAAATGCAAGACTATGGAATTCATAGGACATGATTTCCACTAGCAGAGACTGAAGTGGGGAGTTATAAGATTCACTGTATGTATTGGTGCAGGGCATGCTCTTGCTGACCTGCAAGGCTGAAAAAGTCACTGGCAAACTGGGTGCACTCAGTGAGGGTGACCACAGCAGACAGGTGATCTCCTTGCATCTTGTCCTAAATCAGCATGGTTTGCTTCTTACCTATGTCCTCTTCCTCCCATACTCTGCCTTTGCTGTTCTTGTTCCTATTTTATATTTCTAGTATTAAGAATAAACATTACCATCACCATCATTTCTCTATTTCCTTTGTACTTTCTACTATTCTTCAATTTACTTTGTACTTTTAGAATTTCTACTCTCATTTTTCAGTTCTTCATGCATATCAAAACAAAACAGTGCAGAGGTGCTGACAGAGGTGGCAGAATTTAACTGAATGCTTTATTAAGAGAGAAGAGATGCAAGGGTTTGTCAGTGGCCACTTTATTTTGCAGTCTTGTACACATCACTTGCTTTATAGCTTTGTGGATGATTTACTGTGATGGAATCAGAGGAGGTCATAGGGTTGTTCTAATACAATATCCACAAGTCCAGTGGTATACCTGTATGTTTACAGGAGGTCTGAGTGAAGGTCAGCAGTGAAGAAAGTGGGAAGGCAATAAAGAGCAATAAATAACTGGAGTTGCTTTCAGACAGGGCTGTCGGTGAGGTCTTTGTGCCAAGTACCAAGAGCAACTGTGCTGTCCTTGTTGCAAACTATAGCCTTATTTTCACCTAAAAATTAAATTAATCTTTAATGTGGAGGGAAAAAAAAAAAAAAAAAAGAGAAATTATTCAACTTGTTACTTGGTTGGCATTCAGCTTGAGATTAAAGTGTTTAGTTGTATGTGTCTGCACATGAACCTAATGCGTTGAGTATCTGAGCTCCCGCTAGTAGTCACTAGAACTTCAACATTGCCTATACAGCCAGTCATGTCTATGCTATTAACAGCCCAAACCAACATAACCAGTGGAGTACAGAAAGCAATCCAGAAAACACACAGATGTAGGCACCTGGTAGCTGGTTGACTGAGCCACAAAGTATTATATTGAATGTGTTGTCTTTGACTAATGAAAATGTAGATACCTGCTGGACCTTGCAAATATCAACATATAGGTGTTTTAGTCTCAAATGGAACCTCTTGTTCTTTAATTCTCAGACTACATGACAGAAGAAATTCAAAACTCCTAAATTTCCCAAATCCCACAGATGTGAAAAAAATTAGTACCATTTTCCCTCGAAACAAAATTACAATGAGAATTCAGAGCATAACAAGTAAAATCAGTGACCTTCTAAAAAGTGTAAGGATCCAAAGTAATCTTGTTTAACGTCATTGGCACTGAAATAGTTCATTAATGCCAGGGTCTAACTGTGCATATCTGTTCATTTTTTATACACCTACATTGCTCTAAGACAATTTGCAAACAGTATGACAGAATGGAGGATTACCTACTCTTGAAGTGCTCTATTATTAATGAACTCACAGGAGCTCTATACTACATTTCAGCATAGTAGGAGAGGAATAACATGTGCAAGTGAAACTGTAGGGTTTTTTTGAGTACACAGCATGTAATTACCGAGACTGGAAGGTGGCCAATGCACTAAAGCTGACACTCTAACACTAACTTTGCAGAATTTGGTATCGAGCATATTTGCAAACAGTTTGCTGCAGTTCATTTTCCAAGGTTCAGCATTAGACAGGAATATATTCTCTATTATATTCTGATGGCAGCACATCCTCCTGCTGATTATAGTCTCACAATCTACTTTTGCTGCCTAGCTCTGATACCTTTAATTTTTCTCAATTAGGGAAGTGGAAGAATGAGAACAATAGAGGATTCCTCCCTTCCCAACAGCCAGGATACATTTAAGTGACATGCAGTGGAAAATTACTCCCTGGAGTCTTCTCTGAGGTCCAGACAACACACACACATCTTAGAATGGTGAGAGTCATGCACATCAGGATGAGGGTCATGCACATCACGAGCACTTCACAAACAAAGACACCCTCTAATGTGTTCTAGGGAGTATGAGATAGCTTTGAAGTCACAACCATTAGCAAGCCCACCAAACTTCTCTTATTTTCAATTATCTGGTAAGCCACTGTCAAAAGCAATGTTCTCTCTTTCCTCATTCCTCAGACAATATCAAATGACTAAAGAGGGAAGCTAAACATGTTACTACATGGAATAATTGGGAGGGAAAGGTTATTTGGTTTAGGCTGAGGTGGGAGCAGGAGCCAGTTCACCTACGGGATTTGTTCAGGAATGATGAGAAATAGGTGGGAGGTGAAGAGATTTGTCGAGACAAAGGTTGGTACCTGCAAGGAAGAGGCTGCATGTGCTTGTTGGCAGAACTCATTTTACAGGAATAAAATCTGTTATGAAGAGTGGTTTATGAACTTTGCCCCGGGATCCAGGCAGGGAGGCGTGGTTCAATGGGAATAGGTCTCATGCTTCCAGATATCGCACCAGCTTTTGTAACTGGAACCAAATAATGGGTATTTTAATAACTGAAATATTTGTATTATGAGCTACAAATTTACTCAGCTTTGCATTTTCCCATGATGGCAAGGCTTTGGGTCTTGATGATTACATTTTCCAGAAGGAAAACAAATTTCACACAGTTTTTAGTCTTATGTATGTGGGAGGGGTGAGTGAGCCCACTGCTGGCTGGGTCTGAGCCACAGGAGCCAGCACATAAATAGAAAGCAAAATTTTGAAAAAGAAACATATGTAACAATAGAGATGAACATGGGCCCCATTGTTCTCCCAAGCACATTTCTACAACAGGTAGAACACAGTAATACCTCATTTAAACGTGTGTGACAGAGTGACTGTTTATTTTGCTGTTTGCATTTAGCTGGTTCTGATGGACGCTCTGTAATTTTACGTTAGTCAAAGCATAATTCTTTTTTTTTTTTTTTCTTTTTCACTTGATAGAGCTGGCTATTCAGAATAGTATTTTTTGTTGTTGTTGTTAGGATTTTTCCTAGGCATTTCATAAAATTGTGATTTTGACATTTTTTTATGCACCATTGAATTTGTTGACAATTTTACTGAGCTCATTAAAACACTAATATTATTTGTATTTCATAAATACTAGTCTGGTAGCGAGGAGGCTCATTAGAAAGCACCAGAACTTTTTTGAGGACTAAATGTCCCAGAGCTACAAATGCTTATTTAACTAATGACTCCATCTCTGATCTTCCATCTTAACTTATTTAAAGATGTCAGCCTTGACAATGAGGCAATATATTGAACAGAGGTTTCTATCAGCATTACTTCTACTCTAGGAACGTCTAAGTATTTAAAGTTCACCACTTCTACTGCCAGTGTTTCTGCATTACCTCCTTCTTCTACAGATGAGGCTCTTGTAGAAAAGCTTCAAATAAAGATTCCAGACGTATTTTCAGTGACAACAAGGGCTCAAATTTTCTGCATCTCCAATCTCTTTATCTTTCCTTAGAGTGTGCTTCATTCATCTCTACATTGTTTTTCTTTAAAACCAACTATTTGGAAAGCTGTAACAGAAAGAAGTGTTGGGTGACTTCTGCAGCAATTTGACCTAGATGGGTAGAGAACTCCACTCAAAGGCAGGACTGTGATAGCATAACATTAAACATATAAGTGAATATAGCTGCTTAGCATTAGCAGATGTAGTGCTTTGTTAGTTCATCGATCCCTGCAGTGTTAAAAGCAGAATTTATATATATACGTTTTTCTTTCTAAAATTCCATCTTACTCATAAGGTTTCTACTTTTAACTTCATGATTTTCTTTATAGTTAGACAAAGAGTATCTTCCTGACACTTGAAGTCTCTGTCAGGAACTAAGTTTTGAGGTCGACGTGTTCAAGTTTCTAAACTGTACATAGGGTTGAGATCTGGCTATTTTTTCTTGACTTTTCTGTCTGGTCCCACTCCGCAAAACCACTAATCTCTAACATCTACTCAAAATTTAATTGCATATTAATATATTATACATTACATAAAGTACTATTATACATATATATCTAAATGGACAGTGTACAAATAACATTTGAGACATTATCTCAAATGCCCACAAGAGAACCATAAAATAAAACAGATGGCAAGGTCTAAATAAAATGAATGGTAATAAAATGGTATTAAGTACCTTGCAAATAGAACAATAGTTTTGATTAACATCAGCAGGAATTACAGAGATAATGGGGAAGATCTACAGAGCTCTGAAATGGTTTTTGGTGTTCCAGTCTGAAATAATCTACTCTGACAGAACCAGATCTCACATCATTTAATCAGTGCAGCTTTATACACTGCCTTCAGTTTATGTGTTTTCCTATATGGCCAGTACAGATCATGTTGAAAAATATAATATGAAATATCAAAGCTTATTCAAAATTAGTTTTTACTCTTACCTTTTTATTGGTTATAGCAGTGACAGGTGAGAACAACAGCTTAACATGGAAGATTTGTACTTCCTTATCAACCAGCAGCTCTGGAGAGTGACTGCAGAGATAAAAGGATTTGGCAAACTATTGCAAATAAAAGTAAGGTCTAAAATGGGGTTAAAATAGCGATAATACTCTGGACAGTACAAAGTATACACACCCTGGTGTACTATATACCATTATTTCATACGGTGCCAGTTTTCTTCATGTAACCCAGCATCTCTTTATTAGAACTCCTCAAATTCAGTTTCTGATGGGCCTTTTAAATTTCCTGTAAAGTGGGGCGACCTCCTTAGTAGGAAGAAACATATGGGCAGTGTGACATGGTTCCTCAGACATCAGAGCATGCTTTGCTTACCAGGGTGTATCTCAGCTATGCTTGGGTATGAAGTGGAGCAATTACAGACTGGGAACATATTGCAGAGGCACATTTACTAACTCAGTCATCAAAATTATGAGCAAAATATTTACACTTAAATTAAGGTCAGAAGTGTGAAACAAATGAACCCCTGCTGAAGTCATTTTCAAAAGTACAAAGATGACAGTATTTCAGTTCTCAAGGTCGAAATGAGGGCTTGTATCTGAAATGTTGTGTGTTTCTCTTGTTTAACTCATAATAAAAATGAACTATAACCTCTCCCTTTTATGCTTTTCCCTCCTTCCCTTTACACAAGAGCAATGGATATTATAAAGGTTAAAAAACTATGTAAAGAAAATACTGTAGGGTAAACTTTAACCTTTAGGCACAGCTGCTCAACTTGTTAGTTCCATGGGACTAGTGAAATTCAGCAGAACAAAAAATTTGTCTCAGAGGATTTAACTGAAGGGTTTCAGGAGATCTGATCCAGGTCTCACAGAAATCAATGTGAACTTTTCAAGTGATTTCAGAGAAAGCTGGATCAGATCCAACAGTTAGGGAATTCTAAGTTAAAGATAGATTTATCTCATTTAGCCTTACATGCTGTTTCAGCTTCCTCTCCAATCAAAAACTGTAAATACAAGTAAATGAAAAATTACAGAACAAAGCCTGGGTTAATATTGCCCAATCTATGTTTTCCCACAGCTACTCCTGTGTATCCTATTATCCCAAAAGACATAAAATGAAACAAATAAATACAATTAGTTTGCGACACACACAGCTTTTCATTATAAATACAAGCCAGAGCCTAATGAGGACAATACAGATAAGAGAAAATGCATCTGTGTTTTCTAATGCAGTTTTAATACACAAATAATTTCATTGCAAATAATTATTACTGTAAGTTTAAACCCAAATGGTATAAAATACTGCTGAAATTCAGACACCGGGCTTTATGGATGTTGATTTTAGTGGAATTAGCTGGAAATCAGTGCTTTCTAAAGACATTCATCTGGAAAAGCTCTTCAATTTCTTTTTAGCTATCTAATTTCAATTACTCCAAATGAAGTAGAAAGCTGATGGTACGTAAAAACTATATTAATAAACTTTCAAATATTTCAGCATTAAGAACGTGCATTAGTTCTGTACTGTGCGTATGTAATTCCTCTCCATTAACCATACAAACATTTTCCTTGACATTTTCTGTTCTAACACTATATATGATCTATCCTTCAAATATCTTTTTAAAAGAAATATTAGTATTGGCAGCCATTATGTTGTAGATGGACCTTGGCAGAATAAAAGTATCTTGCTTAAAAAAGTACCTGCTGTGGAGCACTTAACAAAATGTCAAACCTTAAACTAGGTCAGCCTTGTAATTCTGAGCAGTCTTCTCATGTCAAGAGCAACGTAAACAACACAATAAGTGTTTTTCTGTACAGTTACCACCCTCATGTTTGCCTTATGTCTCTTACCCTGTTTTTGTAATTTCTTTATTGCTCTTGCTTGGTGTCCAACAATTTTACCCATGAACATAGAAAGAGCTCAGAGCTTGCAGTTATGTCCATTCTGGCCACAGCAAGTGGAGAGGCAGGAGGGCAGTTCTCTAGGTCACAGCTGGTGAATTTCAGCTTTGTCCAAAAAGAAAAATCACTTGCATGCCTACAAACACTTCACCCCAAAACTCAAGAATCCTGACAGGTGTTTTTAGTTTACACTGAGTGTTATTGACCTTGAAACAGCCCCAGAGGAATATGAGTCCATTAAGAGGTTTAGCGTACTCTCCGATGATGAAGATGCTTGTTGGATGACACCAGCTAGGAGCTGGGTCAATAGTTGAGCTCAGTGCAAGAAGAGAATGATAGAATGATAGAATCATAAAATCATTTAGGTTGGAAACACTTCTAAGACCACCAAGTCCAACTGTTAACATAGCACTGCCAAATCTACCACTCAACCATGTCCCTAAGCATCAAATCTATAAATCTTTTGAATACCTTCAGGGATGGTGACCCAGCTACTTCGCCGGGCAGCCTGTTCCAATGCTTCACAACCCTTTCAGTGAAGAAATTTTTCCTAATAGCCAATCAAACCTCCCCTAGAACAACTGGAGGCCATTTCCTCTTGTCCTATCACTTGTTACTTGGGAGAAGAGACCAACTTCAGCACCTCCAGCACCTTGATGTGTTTCTTGTAGTGAGAGACCCAAAACTGAACACAGTATTCGAGGTGTGGCCTCACATGGTGTGGTGGAGAGCAATAGAAGATGTTTTCTTCCCTTTCCCTCCATGGGGTATTTCCATTCTGGAAAATGGAATAGTTCCATTTTCTTGGGACAAAGTCATTAAGCACATTTAGAAGTGCCCCAGTTTTATTGAGATTATCTCAATCTTATCTGGATTATTATCACAATCTTATCTGGATGTTTAAACAGGACTCAGATACAACATTGCAGTGACAAAGGCAAGCACCTTTCCTGCATGAATATGAAAAGCAACAAATTTAGAAACAATGAAAAATGCTTTATTTTAAGAAAAACATCTTCTCCCAGTCTGTATTCATGTCTGGGATTGCCCTGATCCAGGTGCAACAGGTTACCCTTCTATTATTAAAACCCATCAGATTGAACATGGGCCTACTTCTCAAGCTTGTCCACATCCCTTTGGGTGGCATCCCTTTCTTCTGTTGTATCAACTGCACCACTAAGCTTGGTGTCTTCTGCAAACTTGCTGAAAGTGCACTCAATCCCACTGTCCATGTCACCAACAAAGATGTTAAACAGTGCCAGTCCCAAAATGGACCGCAGAGGGACACCACTCATCACTGGCCTCTATCCAAACATAGAGCTGGTGACTGCAACTCTCTGGCTGTGGCCATCCAGCCAATTCCTTATCCACCAAATAATCTACCCTCCAAATCCATATCTCTCTAGTTTAGAGATAAGGATGTTATGTGGCACCATGTCAAAGGCCTTACAGAAGTCCAGGTAGGTGACATTGGCTGGTCTTTGCTTGTCAACTGATGCAGTCACTCCATCATAGAAGGCCACGAGACTGGTCAGTCAGGATTTTCCCTTGGTGAAACCATGCTGGCTATCCCAGATCACCTCCTTGTCTTGCATGTGCCTTAACATTGCTTCCAGGAGAGTCTGTTCCATGATCTTGTCAGGCATGGAGGTGAGGCTCGCTGGTCTGTAGTTCTCTGCATCCTCCTTTTTACCCTTTTTAAAAACAGTAGTGTTTCCTTTTGTCCAGTCACTGGGGACTTCACCTAACTGCCAGGACTTTTCAAGTATGATGGAGTCTTGACAACTATATCAGTGAGCTCCCTCAAGACATGGCATCAGGCCCCATAGACTTGTACCTGTTTAGTTGCATCATGTGGTCTCAAACCTTCGTTTCACTTAACGGTGGGAGGGACTTTGCTCCCCTAGCTCTTACCTACAGGTTCAAGGACTCAAGAGATATGGGCAGCCTGACTAGCAGTGAAGACTGAGGAAAAGAAGTTGCTGAGTACTTCAGCCTTCTCCATGTCTGCCGTTACCAGTTCTTCCTTCTTGTTTATCAGATACGGTACACTCTCCTTGGGCTTTCTTTTCTGACCAATGTACCTATAG
Organism: Cygnus olor; assembly: GCF_009769625.2. NCBI lineage: Eukaryota > Metazoa > Chordata > Aves > Anseriformes > Anatidae > Cygnus > Cygnus olor. Next base: position 132,986,124 of record NC_049170.1, read on the forward strand.
AATCCCTTCTTGTTATTCTTTGCATCCCTTGCCAAGTTCAGTTTCATCTGTGCCTTGGCTTTCCTGATCCCATCCCTGCACCTCCGGATGGCATCCCTGTACTCTTCCCAGGCCACATATCCCTGCTTCCACTGTCCATGCATTTCCTTCTTATGCCTCAGCTTGACCAGAAGGTCCTTGCTCAGCCATGCTGGTTTCCTGCCTTCTCTGCTTGATTTCTTACACATAGGGGTGAAGAGCCCTTGTACTATAAGAAAAGTATCCTTAAAGAGTTCCCAGCTCTGATCAGTTCCTCTGTCCCTAAAGACAGTGTCTCATCCACTAGGTCTTTAAACAGCTGGAATTTTGCTCTTCTATATTTCAGGGTCCTGACTTTGCTCTTTGCCAGGTCTATATTTCCCAAGATCGTGAACGGAACCAGGATGTGGTTGCTGTAGCCCAGATTGCTTCCAGTCATAACCTGTTTAATGAGTTCATCCACACCAGTGAGCACCAGGTCCTGTAACGCTTCCCCTCTGGTTGGTTTGTCAAATACCTGGACCAGGAAGTTATCCTCAATGTACTCCAGGAGTCTCCTGGATTGCTTACACCAGACACATTCGAGTGGTTGAAATCCTCCATCAGGATGAGAGCCTGCAAGCACAATGCTTCATGTAGCTGAAGCAAGACGAGGCCTTCTTAGCAAGGGGAGCAATAGGCTCCCCTTGATCAGACATCCAGTAGTAGAGCCCAACCACAAGGTGTCCTTTATCAGTCTGGTCCTTAACTTTTAGCCAGAAATTCTCAACCTGTTTGTGGCTATTTCTCAGAGGCAGCTCTTTTCAATGTACCATGTCTTAACATAGAGGGCAACATGCATGTATTTTTCTTTCAAGAGTGCATATCTCAAATAAACAGTTCTTTGCCATATGCCAGAATGTGTTATTTAAAATGGTTCTTATGATCATGTATACTACATTTCAACAGACATTTGGGCATTTTTATTTATTTATTTATTTATTTATTTGCTTGTTTAACACATTCGAAACTCAGACACAGGACAATCGATGCTAAGTAGATTCCTGCAAGCTACTCAAGTAGTTTGTATTTAAAATATTGTTTCCACTGTTGTAGTTGAATTAAGACTAGGTGTAATAAATTCCTCAGGTTTTAAGAAGAGATTTAAATTTTGAACAATAGACTACTTGAAATCTTTGCCAACTTCACCAGGGCACAATGTCAACAACTTCCTTACCAAAATGAATAAAACGCTAACAAAAGCAAAGCCAGTTCTAGCAAAGCAGCAAAGACAGATAAATGTGTTCCTATTTTTAGGATACTATTATTCTCATTGGAATACCATGTTCAGTAATTCTGATGTCCTGAGTGTATTTTCATTTGCTATCAATAATTGACATTTTGTCTATGAAACAAAATACACCATCACAGCACACCTGTTAATGACTTCAATGAAAAAAAAAAAAAAAAAAAAAAAAAAAAAAAAATGGTAGTAAGCTTGAAAGTAAACACAGTTATTATTTAACAAGTAAGCTAACATGCTGTTCTCCTTAATAGTTTAATTATGTCATTGGAATGCATGCATGACATTAACCATAACAGTTAATGAACTGATTCGTCCAAAGTCACCTGCTCCTATTACCAGTAATCTAATCAGGCTAAACTCTACATTTCAGGGAATAACCAGTAAAGAAGAAGGCAGGTAGTCGTGAACTCTGCAACCTTACTTCTACACTCATTAATATTAGATTTGCGAATTAGCAGACCACCTGCCAGTACGAATTTAATCTAGATTAGGCATAAATACATAATCACATTTCTGTCAGACTAACAGAGTACACAATATGGTGTGCCACTTTTTGTTGGCTGCACATAAATAAATATTACTAATCAGGCATAAACTCTGAAAGAGTTAAATTAAGCTTTTACTATTCTTCTTATTATTTCTTCTTCTTATTATTTTTTAATTTTAAATCATACTTGAACTATGATAATGAGTTTATTCCAGTTCCATTCTTTACCTGTGTGGCTATGCCATTTTTCACTCCATAGACCACCAAAGGGACTATTGCCCCAGGTGGTATGAAATTAAATTGGCTATGCTTTGTTAGTAAGTACCAGAGAAGGAATGGGGAGGGACGTTGTGGACCTCACTCACTTTATGATTCTACACGTGATGAAATGAGCAGAGCCACCAAAATAATTCAAGTAGAAACCCCAAACCTGTGTAGTGAATTCTGCCCAGCAAGCCTAGCCAGAGCATTTCTCTGACACATGGGTGGTAGCAAGGCAACAAAGCTGTGTATGTAACAGCTTAGCTGACTAAGGGCATGATCACTATGTGAGAAATTTTCATTTCTGTGACGGCAAATTGCAGTGCATCATTTACAACGAAAAGACACCATAAGGAAATAGAACCAATGGTCAGGGAAACACATCCGAAGTATTGTGTGGAGAAGCTGGCTGTCCTCCCATGTAAATAGTTCTCACACAGGTATTCATTCAGTTCAAACGTGTCATTTGAATGATTACTTATTTCAGTGGGGACTCAGCAGTTTTACACGTAAGCAGGGTGTACAATTTCATATTCAGTAACTGCACGGATTGGGAAGGCATATATAGTTAAACTTTGAATTGTAGGCTTACATTTAAAAAATAGGCATAGAATGACCCAATACTTGCGAAGAGTGCATTACTTTTTTTTTTTTTTTTTTTAAAGTTATTGGAAAACGGGACAAAGTTCACAAGACAAAATAAGCAGTAAAACCTGTTCTTAGAAAGAACACTGCTTCCTCATTTTTGCTTTCTTTGTGCAGTTCCCTAGAAAGTTGTATGTAATAGACTTGCAATACATAGCTCAAATATCCCCTCAAACAGCTCTGAGAAAGCAGATTGCTGTCAGCTACTATATAGTGACTTCTTTGTGTATATATGTTGATATATTTCTACCAGTTATCTGAGGTTCTTCGTATTAGCTATTCTTCCAATTGTAGTTTAGTTCTGACAATACATTGCAGTTTGCACTGGCTTATTCCCTGATGTGACATTCCTGTCACTCAATGACTGTCCAGGAGAAGCAAAATATACTGAAGTGGAAACAGACTGAAAATGAAGCCCAGTGCCAGGGTACATAAAAACACAGATGAGGAAAGTTATTTTCTATGTAGTCTTCCACTGAACCGTATGTTTTCAAAAGAGATTTTGGACTTTTATTTTCAACGTGAGAAGCAATTTAAAATGAAAGACAAACAGGTCTTGATTATTATGGTGTTTTGTGTATACCAAATAAAAGATCTCATTACCATTACAAGATCTGCTACCACCTATTAGGGCCACAAAGATGATACGGGGCCTGGAGCATCTTCCCTATGAGGAAAGACTGAGAGACCTGGGTCTGTTCAGCCTTGAGAAAAGAAGACTGAGAGGGGATCTTATTACTGTTTACAAATATCTTAAGTGTGGGAGACAGAGGGATTTGGCCAACCTCTTTTCAGTGGTTTGCGGGGACATGACAAGGCGCAGTGGCCAAAAAATGGATCACAGGAAGTTCCGCACCAACATGTGAAAGAACTTCTTCACAGTGAGGGTGACGGAGCACTGGAACAGGCTGCCCAGGGAGGTTGTGGAGTCTCCTTCTCTGGACATATTCAAGGCCTGTCTGGACACCTACCTGGGCAACCTGCTCTAGGGAACTTGCTTTGGTAGGGGGATTGGACCCGATGATCTCTTGAGGTCCCTTCCAACCCCTACAATTCTGTAAGTCTGATATTTCCTCCTTATATAAATGGAGAAACACAGATTTAGATCATCTGCTAATAAAATGGAAGACTTGCAACCCCGCTCTTATTCTCAGAGTTATGCCACTGCTTCTGATACTGAATGTTATGGAAGCAATTTAGATGAAAAATATTTTTTAAGACTTATTTTTTTCACATTTTGATGTGAAGCAGAATTGGTGTCTCAGGAGCTCATAATGAATGGTAAGAAGTAATCTAAGGAGTCAAATTATTGGAATTCACCTCCTTAAAAAGGTAATATTACAGAGAAGACAGATATTACAAATCAAACCAGTCTTATTGTTTGGACTGATTATTTTCTGAACAAGAACTAGCTTTCTTCAAATTTCAAAATTAAGGATACAGAATTAGTTTCTGTACCTATTTAGCTAAGATAAACCCTGGAGACAGTTATGACTTGCCATATGTTATTATATGTGTAATCATTAAAAAATATTTATAATGCGTTTCTAGTCTTCAAAAAATTCATGTAACTGGACGTATGTTCTGTGCTTTACATAGCTGTGTTAGGTAAATAACCAATCCCTTCCCTGAGCATATAATATGGTCCACTCGCTAAGAAAAATCATGCACAGTAATTCAGGGCTACATACATGCTCAGAAGATGATCCTTGCCTTACTAGGCAGACAGTTGAGCACCACAATGCTGTATGTCATCCTATTTTTTTTCTAATCCCAGGCTCTCTTTGCATTACATCAACTAGCCCTCTCCAAAACAGATTTATTAGAGAAAGAGCCAGTCCAAAAGAGGGTAGACATCATCATTCAGTGCTACCTGGCCTAGGAGCCAGGTATCGGCCTCTTCCTTATTTAGCTCAGCAGTGTAGATGCAGCCTAAGAGCTCTTTAGCGTGGTGCCACTGCTCAGATGCCAAAACAAATACACTTAAGTCATCCCAGACAGATGTGTATCTCAGCTTTTCTTTAAAGCTTCCATTTTCAGGATTCCAGTTCCAACACTTCAAAGTTCTCATTAATAATTCTGTTTGTTGTTGCTGTTTTTGTTTTAATATCTAAATTACATATAGGAAATTAAATTATTTTATTCAATTCTTCCTCAGCCAACATTTGGAATGATTGATCCCACCCATTCTGTAAACAATCCTTTACGCAAATAAAAGACCCCTCCCACTCCACTTTCTTTTTTTTTTTTTTTTATTTTCTAGGCTAAACAAACATAAGTTTTCAAATTTTATTCACAATTTATGCATTTGTAACGTTCTTGCCTATTTATTTCCCACAAACACCTTCTTAGTATGGCAGATAAAAGCCAATATTATTTTCAAGTAAGGAACTAGGCCTCACCAATGTCCAATAGACTACAAGAATTTTCCCCCAGATATAACATACAACACTTATTAATTAACTAAGAGTTAAAATTAGACTTTGTTTGTGGTTTGTCTTGGAAAGGGATAATATTGTTGTCTCAAGTTCAGTTCGAGGAGCACAATGGATTAGTCTGATATATTTTGTTCTTGACATCCATACCACTTGGTGCTTAGCATTATACTATCCCCTTTTCAAAAACATATGGTGAATTTGGGGGCTTACTGGGTAGCAGTCAGGCAAGGCCCATAAGAGGGATGGTAAGTATCATGTAAAGAAAGCGAGAGAACACTGTTTAAAAAATCACAATTAGGCCATTAAAATCAGTAGGTAACTCAAAATTTTAATCACCTTTAACTATGTCTGTACAAGGAGATTAAGCTTTGGGGAGGAATAATTCTCTGCACACAATTTTGTATACTTCATGTGCTCTGTCTGGAGGAACTGGATGGAGCATCTCTCCTACGAAGACAAGCTGAGAGAGTTGGGGTTATTTAGAAGAGGAGGCTCTGAGCAGACCTTACAGCAGCCTCCCAGTACCTAAAGGGGGCCTACAGAAAAGATGGGGAGGGACTCTTTCTCAGGGAGTATAGGGATAGGACAAAGGGAAATGGCTTTAAAGTAAAAGAGGAGAGGTTTAGATTAGATGTAAGAAAGAAATTCTTCATCACAAGAGTGGTGAGGCACTGGAACAGGTTGCCAAGAGAAGCTGTGGATGCCCCATCCCTGGAGGTGTTCAAGGCCAGGTTGGATTGGGCTGTGAGCAGCTTGGTCTAGGGGGAGATGTCCCTGCCCTTGGCAGGGGAGTTGGAACTAGATGATCTTTAAGATCCTTTCCAACCCAAATCATTCCATGATTCTATGATTCTATGATTCTATGATCTTGGTACGCTTCAGCCAGGTCAATTTATACTCTCCCAGGTTGTTTCTGGCCTTGATTCAGGGATTAGAATAAACCAAAAGCACTATTGGTTGACAAGTTTTTGTCTAAGAGTATGGCTGTATCTATTGTATGCTAATGCTAAAGAACAGTCAAACGTAGTGCCTTTATTATAATTGATATACCTGTGTTATACCAAGAAGTCAAGACTCAAACCTCTCCAGCATTCTGCTTATATCCAGAGAGTTTTGCTGTGTTTTAATCTATTAATATTCCTGAGGACACACTGATCAACCAGTTAGATAAACCCACATCAAAGTACCACTGAGCCTCTAAAGTTTGTGTACATATGGAAAGTACAAATATACAGAGACACACATACACACACTGAAAGTACAAATAAAATCTGTTTAAGGCAAAACATTCAAGGTGTGGTTTTTGGAGAGCTTGCTATGTGTGTCTAGCAATATTTTTCACCAAGGACAATTTTTGTTCAAAAAAATTCCTTTAAACTTGGCTGGGAAAAGAAAACATGAAACCTTGACGGCACCTGGACCAATATAGCAACAGAGAATATCCTTCATGATTTTGATGACAGTAGGTGAGGACAAAGACATTGAAACCCCAAGTAAATTTGACAGATTTTTCTTTTTTTTTTTTTCCACTCTTTTTTTTTTTTTTTTTTTTTAGCTCAAAAACCTAGTAAATCTTGAGGGAAGGTGCAAATAAAAACGATGTAACGATGAGACTCTGTTCTAAAACAATCAAAAATACAAAAGGAGTTGTAAATTATGTATTTAATATCGGAAGATGAAATCTTTACCTTGACAAAAAAATCAGTATTCTCAGATATGAATTCTCCCTGAGAAAAGGATACAGAAAGAAAGTACATCCCTTTGATGTTTTTATTCTTATTAGAGAAGCCTACTATTTATCAGAAAAAGTTACATGCCCACCCACACATAAACATACACACAGTCTAAGTCTCTAGGATCCCTACAACAGATGTTTGAAGACCTCCTAAATATAATGCAGAGCACCAAATACACCTTTTGTCACACACCAAAGACCTTTCACAGACTCTTCTCTGCTTGTTCTTATGTAATCAGAGGACTCCAGCAGATCACTCTTGAAGACAAATTCATCTGAGCTGTGCTGGATGGGATATAAATCTGGACTATAAATGTAGAATACTGAATCCTTCATGATCCTCACCCTCTGTGGTGAACTGCCTTCTCTAAAAGGGGGTCTTGGCCAACATACCATAGTGGCATATACATGAAACGAAGGGAGACCTCTGAAGTAGTAAAATACCAACTATTTCAGAGCTTCTTCAGTCAAAACTCGTACTTCGAATGTAGCCAGTAAGTCTCAGGTTCCCATTACAAACTATGAAGGACAGGGAATAAGGAGAAGATAAGTGCCTTTGTGGCCAAGAAGACCAATGGCATCCTGGGGTGTATTAGGAGTGGTGTGGTTACTAGGTCTCGAGAGGTTCTCCTCCCCCTCTACTCTGCCCTGGTGAGACCACATCTGGAATACTGCACCCAGTTCTGGGCCCCTCAGTTCAAGGACAGGGAACTGCTTGAGAGAGTCCAGCGCAGAGCCACGAGGATGATTAAGGGCGTGGAGCATCTCCCTTATGAGGAAAGGCTGAAGGAGATGGGTCTCTTTAACTTGGAGAAGAGGAGACTGAGGGGTGACCTTATTAATGCTATAAATATTTAAAAAGTGAGTGTCAGGAGGATGGAGCCAGGCTCTTCTCGGTGACATCTAATGATAGGACAAGGAGCAATGGGTGCAAGCTGGAACATAGGATGTTCTCCTTAAATATGAGACAAAACTTTTTCACAGTGAGGGTGACAGAGCACTGGAACAGGCTGCCCAGGGGGGTTGTGGAGTCTCGTTCTCTGGAGACTTTCAAAACCCGCCTGGACATGTTCGTGTGCGACTGTGATCTAGGTGTTCCTGCTCCGGCAGGGAGATTGGACTAGATGATCTTTCAAGGTCCCTTCCACTCCCTAGCATTCTGTGATTCTGTGATAAGGTGATGAATCAGTGATTATTTTCACAGAGGAGATATATTTGATAATCACGGGGCTTAAAATTTGCAGGTGAATATAAGCTCACAATACTGGAAGCTGGTGCTAGGCTGCAAATCTAACAGCAGACTCAAACCACAAGGGAAATGAAAAAGTGAAACAAACAAATACATAAAGGAAGAATGTTCTGGATTCTCTGTCTGTGACATTTTAAAATCTAATTGAAAAGATTTTAAAAGATGTGCTGTAGCTCAGACAGGAATTAACACAAGGAACTCCTGTGACCCCTACAGAGTCAGACCCTACTCCTGTCTATATGACCCCATATATAGGTCAGACATGGGTCATCACAAGTCTTTTCAGCCCTTACAGTAAAAAAAATAGAATCATAGAATCACAGAATTGCAGAATGGCCGAGGTTGGAAGGGACTTCTGAAGATCATCTAGTCCAACACACCTGCCGAGCAGGATCACCTAGAGCACATTGCACAGGATGACATCCAGGCAGGTTTTGAATATCTTCAGAGGAGACTCCACAACCTTTCTGGGCAGCCTGTTCCAGTGCTCTGTCACCCTCACGGTAAAGAAATACCCTCTCATATTCAGCCAGAACTTCCTGTGCTTCAAACTGTGCCCATTGCCTCTTGTCCTCTCTCTGGGCACAACTGAAAAGAGGCTGGCTCCGTGCTCTTGACTCTCTTCCTTCAGATTTTATATGTATTAATGAGGTGATCGTCCCCTTGTATTCTGCTCTGATGAGGCCGCACCTCGAGTACTATTGTGGTGGTTTTACTCGGGTCGGCGGCCGAGCTTCACCACAACCGCTCTCTCACTCCCCCTCCTCAAAGAGGAACGTGGAGAAAATATGATGAAAAGGGCTCAAGGGTTGAGATAAGGACAGGGAGATTGCACAGTAATTATCGTCGCAAAACAGACTCAGCGTAGGGAGATAGTAAGATTAATTACCTACTACTAACAAGCTAGAGAAGTGAGAAACAAAGGAAAGAAACCAAAAGCACCTTCCCCCCCATCCACCCTCTTCCACCTCCTCCCCCCGAGAGGTGCAGGGGAACGGGGGAATGGGGGTTATGGTCAGTCTATAGCGCTTCTTCCCTGCCGCTCCTTCTCAATCACTCTTGTCCCCTGTGCTGTGGGATCCCTCCCATGGAATGCAGTCCTTGCTGAACTGATCCAATGTGGGCTGCCCACAGGCAGCAGCTCTTCAAGAACTGCTCCAGATATGGGTCCGTACCACGGGGTCCATCCCGCAGGAGCAAAATGCTCCAACCTGGATCCCCCATGGGCAGCAGCTCCTGCCAGGTCACCTGCTCCTGCGTGGTCTCCTCTCCATGGGCTACAGGTCCGGCCCCGAATCTGCTCCGGCAGGGGTCTTCCACAGGCTGCAGTCTCCATCGGTGCAGGTCCACCTGCTCCACCGTGGTCTCCTCCACGGGCTGCAGCGTGGAACCCTGCTCCACCGTGGTACTCCATGGGCTGCAGGGGGACAGCCTGCTTCACCATGGTCCTCACCACAGGCCGCAGGGGACTCCTGCTCCAGCTCCTGGAGCACCTCTCCCCCTCCTTCTTCACTGACCTTGGCGCTTGCAAGGCTGTTCCTCACTCCTGTCACTCTCCCAGCTGCTGTGTGGCACAGCGTTTTTTATCCCTGTCTTAAATATGCTCTCACAGAGGCGCAAAACAACATCACTTACTGGCTCAGCTCTGGTCAGCAGTGGGGCCCTTACCAAACATGGGGCAGCCTCTAGACCCTTCTCACAGAAGCCACCACTATGGCCCCCTGCTACCAAAACCTTGCTACATAAACCCACTACACTACGTTCAGTTTTGGGTCCCTCAGTACAAGAAGGACATTGAGGCCCTGGAGCATGTCCAGAGAAGGGCTACGAAGCTAATGGAGGGCCTGGAACCCAGGTCCTAAGAGAAGCAGTTGAGGGAACTGAGGTTGTTTAGTGTGGAGAAGAGGAGGCTCAGGAGAGACCTTATTGCTCTCTACAACTACCTGAAAGGAAGTTGTGGGGAGCTGGGGGTCTGCCTCTTCTTACAGGTAACTAGTGATAGGACCAGGGGGAATGGCCTCCAGTTGTGCCAGGGGAGGTTTAGCTTAGAAATTAGGAGACATTTCTTCTCAGAAAGAGCAGTCAGGCATTGGAACGGGTTGCCCAGGGAAGTGGTGGCATCACCATCTCTGGGGGTGTTTAAGGGGAGGTTGGACATGGTGCACAGGGACATGGTTTAGTGGGTGATATTGTGGGTAGGGGGATGGTTGGACCAGATGATCCTGGAGGTGTTTTCCAACCTTAATGATTCTATGATTCTGTGAGGTCTCCCCTCAGTCTTCTCTTTTCCAGGCTAAACAGGCCCAGTTCTCTAGGCCTGTCAGGTGCTCCAGTCCTCTAATCATCTTTGTAGCCATCCTCTGGACTCGCTCCAGTAGCTCAGATAACTCATCTTCCATGCTGATATTTTTGAAGTGAAAGTGAGGAAAAACTTTTTGATTCAGAAATTGACAGATCTCCCATCTGAAAAACAAAGTCTCTTTGATATTGTAGACATATTATAAGCAAACTCACATGGCATTTTAAATGGAGTTCTATTCCAAATCCACATCCTTTCAGGTTTAAAATTCCCTTAGCTTTCTTTTTCAGGCAACTGCTTTGTAACTGGTTTTGCAACACATTACAAGTCATGATGTCCCAGAAGAACTTGTAAGAGAGAAGTTCCTCAGTCAAAAACTTACCAAATGTAGGTCAATATTTTTTTCGTAAGTATCTGAGCGTCTAAGTGACTATACACAGTTTCAAACCATGGGAGCTTTGGTTGTATCCAGTGACAGCTCTATCTGCTAGTACATTAATTCAAAAAAAAAAAAAAAAAGTACTACGCTTTTTTTCTCAGTACAATTAAAGGATGACTTAAAGGATGATTACTATTCAAATATTATATCTGTGGTGTATTTTATCCTTACACAGTTTGCCATCACCAGAGGTATTACAAATATCAGAGGTATTTTCAAGTGTCACTGGTGTCCTAGGTGTTCTGTGTGCTGTATATACCTCCAGTGAATTTTCACTTCAGGAGTGACAGATGTCAACTTCCTGGCTAGTAGGCTGGCAGACGGATATCCGACATGCACAAAAGAGACCGGCTGCACACTGAGACAGCAGGGTGGCCTCCAACACTTGATCTCAAACAATTAGAGGAAAACAGTAGCTGAAAGCATACAGTCAGGCCCTTTGAATTAAAGGATAGCATTTCTATTTAAAGTTGCAATCCAGCTTTAGATTGGTTAGATGTTATTTGTGTTTCAAAGTATGGTCAGTCTGGCATTTATTCTACGTTATTTGAAAATAGACTACATTCAGAATTTAATTAAAGCATGTGAGGATCCACATTTGGTGTAACAGTCAGACTTTACTAATCTGATTATGGGATCAATGGCATAACTTGCATTGGTCTCTGAAATCCAAGCAAAATTTACAGTACATTAGTGAATCAGAAAAGAGTCTGAGCCAGAGAAAAACCCATACTGACTTTACAAATTAGGTTGTCTAAGTAGTGGATTTGTTTGAACAATTCCCTATTTCTTCTTTCTGTCTACAAAGGCAATTTACCTAATGTAAGCTTTGATACAGGACAGTACTGAAAGAACCGACCATTTTCAGATTTTACAGCCTAAGGTTTTTTGGGGTGCCTGTAGGCACCCCACAGTAATCATTACTAGAGAGTATCCATAATTCCTCTTCATTCCAAAGTGCAAAGAGAAGTCAGGTCTGGGAGATTTCTTACCAGAATTCCCAGGACGACATTTACCATAACATGCTTCAGAGTATCTGAGATCTTCTAAAGGAAAATTACTGATATTTCATGGGGCTCTCATGACCAGTCCCTTATATCACAGTCAGCATAAACAGGTCTGCAGGAAAATCTTATACTTAAACTTGCCTTGAGAGAATGCGATGGAAACTGATTTGTTTGCTCTTGTAATTTGTACATTCTAGCAATAAAACCAATAAAAAATACTTACATCAGAATATATAAGATACCAAAGGCTGCTACTTAGAATGGAAAATTATAGATAATACAATTCATCATCATTGTGCTGTCAGTAAGGGAAGAGTTTCCGAACTCTGCTAAAATGCCTTGAAAAGGGGAACTCAGAGACTGGCAAAATCATAAGTATTCTCAAAAGGGAAGTTTTAAAAACAAGTAATTTAATGGTTTGCAAAATTAGGTCTCCTTTACCTATGCTGTAATTTTTTTTGAAAGGTTGAAAAAGCTAAATATAATGTGGCCACTGAAAAGAGAAGAACGACCTAGTAGGCTATAGTATTACATAAACAATTGTCTTATTCTGTTAAAATATTTTCGATAAATGCAATAGCAGAACTAGCATCTTCTTTACAATTTCTATGGATTTTTGTAATGAGCTTTTAAAATCTAAGACACTATGTAATTAATAGCAACAATAACAATAGTGCTTGGTGGCAATGTGGTAATTTTTCCAGAACAGGTTTCCTGGCATTTAATTGAAAGAACCATCAAAGTGGGCTCAGTAGAACTAATCTTACTGTAAAATCTTATTCTGATGTAGATTACTGTCAAATTAAATCATGACCAGTGATCCTTATAAGATAGATAATAAATTCTATTGGTTCTTTCAATTGAGATTTAATTCTTCAAATGCATGAGGCAATCAGTACAGAAATAGCTTTACTAATCAACATGCAGTGTTTAAAGGGCAGTTCAAAATCCTAATAACAGATTGCCCCAAATTGTACTGCTATTCTTCCTCTGTGGAAAGCATTTTAACTGCTCTTTATTTATATCCCACACATGCAAAAAAGCATTTGTCCCACTGTCTACGATATTAGTTTCCTCTTAACGACAAAGACCAAACATTATGACTACCAATCCTGAGCTATCGCTTTGTGCATGAACACTATCTTTAATTCTAGGAGCTTATTTAGGGCTACATCTAATAATTTATCCAATAACGCCTCAAAAAAAGTTTATTTTCTCCTTTCTTGACAGGGAATGGATACGGTTTGAAACAGATGTTTTTAAATGGCTGATTTCATTCCAAAATTTCACCCAAAGCCCAATATTAGGAAGAAAAAAAGTTTTTCCCATAGTCTAGAAGTGGTCTCTATTATTTCCAGTACTTTCTTAGATGAACAAGATGAAAAAAATAGACGAGGAGGCCCCATAGCTAGAATGTCAGCCTTAGCCTAAGGAAATCTATTTTCAATACCCTGCTTTGCACCAATCCTTTTTTGATAAACTTGGATATTACTGTCTGACAGCAGCACTTCCCTACCTCAGAGGAGTATTATGAAGATAATTCCATAGAAAGTATTGAACCAAAAAGTACGATGTGATGTAAATATTATAGATAACTATAGTAATATGTTATTAATATTTATTAATAACAAACATATATCAGTATGTCTGGTTTGAATAAACACTCAAACAATTAATATAACAGTTTGTATCTTTTAAGCTGGTGATGTTTGTAGGCTTAAGGCAGCTCAAGATATTGCTGATCCTTTTTAAGTCTGACTCTCTCCTGAATGCCACAATCATAGATAATCTCACTACATATTACATTTTAATTCAACAGAAATTCAGATAAGGGACAAATAACAATAATAATAATGAAGTCTGGGAAATAAATTGTGGCTAGGGTAGTTTAAGCCAAAGAATAACTTATTTATACATCTGTCAATGTTCCTAATCCATCTTCAGTCCACATATTCCTTCACAAAGAAATAATGTCAGCTTTTGGCCATCTGCGCTTCCTTCAGATGAATTACTCAGATTATCAGCTACACGTTTGGGCTCAAATACAATTCCTGATGAACACGGTGGGAATCCAAACAAACAGTGCACTCAAGACCCTGAGATAGACCGTAGCACTTCCCTCTAGCATATTTTGCAATAGGATGTAAGTTTCTCAAATTTTGTAGTAGCTGTACTGCCTGATATGCTAATAGATTTCAAAGCATATTTCTTTTTATCTTCAATGAGTATATGGGATTAGACAGGTGACACAAGGGTCGTCCACAGACTAGCTAGAGCTTTACTGCAAAGTATCCAGAAGATCAGGTATTGCTCTATCTACTAAGCTGCTTCAAATTGCATTGACTATAGAAAATGTTGTATCTAATTTGTATTTGTGTAAGAAAGCCGTATGTCTTTTATGTGGTTGAAAATGTGCTTTTAGCTAGCATCATGTGTTTTCTGATTACCCATATGAGTTTTTTTCATAGCTACATAGACATACTTCAAAATAAGAAAACCTTATCTACCATTTTCATGAATATCTGATAGTAATTATTCAGTCACTTAATGGCAAGACAAAAATCCATGTGCTTATTTTAAAATGAATGTAATTCTGCTTTCTACACACAGTCTCTAGAAACTATTAAGGCAAAGTAAAATGTCAACAGTGTTTACCTTGGGAATTGGTTTCTCAAATGCATGGAAAAAAATATGGACAAAAGGCACATTTGAAAGAGTCACACCTTCCAAGCTTACAACAAAAGGTCTAAAACTTATTAATAAACTCGTTCTGCTACCACGTGTTGTTGGTTCAGCGACCACTTGTATGGCTAACTAGTGTCTTTTATTAGTGATGTATTAGTGATGTATTGCAAAATTCCTTTTTTTTTTTTTTTTTTTGCCATCCATTATAACAGTCCAACCCAAAATTTTTAAGTGACCTGTTAAAATTGGAAGTTATTTCTCACAACTCTCTCCTTTAACAATCTTTGTATTCTCTTTACTTATAGAAATGGACTTTTGCTAACCAAGTCAGCAAAGACTAAATAATTTCAAATGTTCGATAAGAAATATTGTTATCAATGAAAATCTGAATATTAAAATGTTTTAATACATTTTAGAATATTCAGTGGTGAGAATGCTGACACAGTCAAGCACAGAATTATTTTTTAAACATGAATACTCCTTTTCCTTATACAGCTATTTTGAAACAAAGCCATCAACTACAAAATGCAGTGGTGGATTTTCTCTAGACCAGGATGAATGTGTTGGTTGCATGCTGAAAGTCTCTGTCTCTTTGATTAAGGCTGAAGGCAAACAATTGTTTTGTAGATAAGTGTGCAGACTGCAGACAACATTTGCTTTCCCCTGGTATTTCTTTCTCTATGCTTCTTGGAGGCCATTGTACCAGCTGGCTGAAGGCCCTATGTGTGTTCCCCGGTTCACTCTAGACAATCTCAGATAAGTTTAACCAGGTGATTATGGTAACCATGGCCCTAGTTTTTTTCCTTGAATAACCTACAAGATGTTGGTATAGAAGCCCATCAAGTGATAGGAAAAGGAACACTGTGAATAGCAAGAAAAAAAAAAAGGTATGACCTTGCTCTGGAGACCTCATATCCCAAAGAGGAGAGCAGCTACCTCAGTTGCTGAATGTGCTGTTCCAAAACTTTGGATGTTACATAGTATGTGACAAAATGACTCTTACCAAACTTGCCTTCTGCCATTTTTTTTCCTTATAAGTAAAGGAGGAACTGATTGCCAAAGCAGCCACTGCTGACATTTTACTTGGCCTTGATATTTATAGAGACTATTTTGTCTCTTCTATTTGTGTTCAGTTAGATATACCACAATACTAAATACATCTGTATTTATGGATGAACACTTTGGGAGTATCTATACTAGCAAAATTCTTACAAATGTTATGGCAATTACTAGGAGTGGCTACCATTACTCTGAGTAAACATAAGGTTTTATCATAGAATCATAGAATCATAGAATCATAGAATCATAGAATCATAGAATAGCTTGTGTTGGAAGACACCTCAGAGATCACCTAGCTCCAACCCCCTGTCATAGGCAGAGCCACCACACACTAGATCAGATTGCTAAGACCCCATCTAATCTGGTCTTGAACACCTCCAGGGATGGGGCATCCACAACCTTTCTGGGCAACCTGTTCCAGTGCCTCACCACCCTTTGAGTGAAGAATTTCCTCCTAACTTTTAATCTAAATCTCTTCTCTTTTAGTTTCAAAGCATTCCCCCTCATCCTGTCAATATCCGATTGAGCAAAGAGTCGCTCTCCATCTTTTTTATAAGTACTGAAAGGTCACAATGAGATCACCCTGGAACCTTCTCTTCTGTAGGTTGAACAGCCCCAGCTGTCTCAGCCTTTCTTCGTGGAAGAATGTATGTGAGGTTTTCAAACAACAGGTAAGTGCTTCCCAATATGGCATATGAACAAGTTAACAAGTAGGTAAACTAGAATATAGATTTTCAGCATGTTTGCACTTTCATATGAATGCTTTTGCAACAGTTAAACCACACGAGATTGCACAGCACCTGTAGTCCCAGGGAGTATCCTTGAAGACCTGTCATGCTAGTAAATGTCATCCCAGAGGGAGCAGCAGTCATGGGCCTGCAGAGCTGTTTGCTTGAGTCCACTTGAATTCAGTGTTATGAAATATTAAAAAGCTGATCTGAGGGACATTAGACCTTACTCTATCCGAAGTGAAAAACCCTAGCAGAGACAACAGCATGTGCTGTACTTTCTGGACTTTCTCCTCTCCTTAAGTCAAATAAAATGTAGTTTTCTACTTGCAGCATGGATGTCAGAGTTGTCTTCAGATTTCAACCTCCATTCAGAAGTACCACTAGACAGAAGATTACATTTAGGATTGCATCACTATCTTCACTCTCATAGGAATGTCTTTGCATATATATCTCCTTCCTGCAGGTTAAAATACACAGTGCTGTCAATAAAGATACCATGGAGCACAATTCAGTTGCCCGAAGATAGCCCTTTACCATTTAAGATCCTTACAGTTTCTTACTTGCTCTCCAGCTGTTGTTCCAGAAGGGTATGACTCTTCTGAAGACCCTATGTGACACGCCTACCAAGCCCACTTTGATATCTCAAATGCACCTCAGATGGCACAGGAATAATCAATCTTCAGTTATTGTTACAAAATTCATTTATTAATCATCCCAAAATATGAGACAGCACTGATCAATCTGTACGAAAACAGCCATTCAGAAGTCATCTAAGGGAAAAGGGTGTTATGAACAGATGTTCCTCCTGTGAAAACTACGTCAAGCCCTCATTTATAGTCTTAAAGTCATGATGCTTCTCCATTTTTCTGCATTTTCCACAAATAAACCTTGCCATCTACTGCTTACTTCTAGAGAAAGCTAACTGAAGTGCAGAGGTTTTGTGTAGATGTATTTCATTCCAAAACAAGTGAAAAATATTGCGTGTTACACCAGAAATTGTAATTTAGCTTCATAAAGCTGGATATTTTGCCTATGGTTTGTGTTATTTTTCCTTTTTTTTTTTTTTTTTTTTTGGGGGGGGGGGGAGTGGAGGTAACTTTCAAAGGCAGCTAGTAATCTATCATTTCCAAGTAATCAATTGAAACTTTCCAGAAATAACAGAGAGGTAAGACAATTAACATAAGTACTGCAGTAAAAGTGCACAGAGATAAGACAATGTAATAAAGAAATCAATTTCCCCAAACAAACAAAAAACCCACAAAGCATTCAGAGTGGATTTTAGTCATGTCCCATTTTCATAACCACATTGAATTGATGTGTTTCTAATATAGATTCTTAGTTTACTACTAAACCCCCAGATTCTTGTTTTAACTTGTAGTATTAAAATGTGTCAATTATTTATTTCACTGTCTAAAATAGGCACTTATGTGTGAACTGTGGACTCTTGGCTTTGCAATCCTTTACATTAGTTTGTAATGCTTAATATTTTCATTTTAAAATGATTGCACAGAAAAAGCCAGTTCTTAAGTAAGAACCATTAACATCCACAGTGGTGCCTTTTTAACTACAATGTGTACTGTCATACCATCCACTCCTGCATGGGTATCTACCACTGCAGCAGCTTGCTCATCACTGAGCCCCATGGGCTCCACAGTGCCTTGTGACTGTGCATTTGCTTGTGGTGTGGGGAACCTCCTAAGCACTCAGCCAAAGGGACAGTGTTTATCAGCTCAGCACTAGCTCCTACAAACATCAGTCCAGGGGCTCTGGAAAACTCAGGACTTCATTATTCTATTTGTGCCTTTTCCAGTTTAGATCAATAAGCCAGCACTGAATTTCTTTGTTTCCCATACTGCTTGGTGCACCCTCACCAGCTCAGTCCCTCCCAACCAGCTCTGGGGTTTTGCTTTCTGCAGCTATTGACACACAGCTGACAGCAGCACTTTTACTCAGCTTTTCTGCTCCCCAGCATTTCAGCTCCTCAGCTCAGCACGTTTCTAATCCAGCCTCTCAGCTCTCAGGAGACAAGTTTGACCTCACTGTCTACATTTGGCTTTTTGTAGACTTTAGTCCTTTCTCCTTAATGTTCATATACTCGTGGATTACTTTTCATGGGAGAATACTCCTTGGCATCTGCCAGCTCTGTTCTTCTTACGACATGTTCTTGCATGATTTAGAGTACCATTCCAACAAAGATTGACATTATTTACTGTTGCCAGCACTGCAACAGCAGAAGCATGGAACAATTCATGACAAGAATCACCAAGAACCTCCCAGCTAATGGTGACTACTTCTTTACCTGCAGTTTACTTACTTTCTTGTCAAGAGTCTGAGCTTTCAAACATGGGAGAACAAGGAAAGTTTTCAGGCAAGAATCCACAACAATCCCACAAAGAGTAAACTGGCAATTCTTCTGCTTGTATTTTCTCCATATTTTGTCTCTTTACAAGGCAAATTATTTGCGATAAGGTTTTCCTGTATGACTATGTAACAAGTCATTCACACCCACAAGGTTGTATAAGCCATGCAACATGCAAAGCATTCTGACTAATAAGGAAAGAAAATCAGACTGAAAATCACTGCTCTCCAGATTACAAGCAGCTTGGTCATCATTACACCTTCATGATTTTGTTGATATGGGACCTGTCCAGGCAGGAGAAGGGTCCCCAGGTACAAAAGAGGCCAAGAAACTCTTCTCTAAACAAATCTATGTCTAGTCAGCACATTGCTGCTTCCCTCAGACCAAATCAGACACACTTTCAAAAAACTAAAGACTTCTAATCTTCTTTTTCACAATCCCTGCACTTCTTTCTCTGCCTTTCTCTGTTATTTTAAGATCATCATTGGACTTAAAGTATGTATATGCATAAAAGCCTTTTTTTTTCTCAGCTGATCTAAATTAGCACTTTCAAGCACAGCATCTGGCTGTTTGCTTTGGAGGCCAGTCTTTGCTCTTGAATGAATGGCCTAGTAGACCTGATGAGAAAGTAGAGTGGACTGTGGGAATTTCAAACCCATACCAAGGACTGGGTTAGGGAGAAGATCACAGGACTTATCTCCTTTTTCTTCTGGGGCTTTGCTTTGAACTTTTTCAGGTCAGTAGCAAAAGAAAGTTGCTCACATCTGATGGCTCTGTCATGACTCACAAAAGGGGACGTGGCCTGCTTATTCCATTTATCATGGGTTGATAATCAAATTGCAAAGCCCAGCAGAGCCATAATTATCAGTAATGATTAAAGTCTCCTCATCCATACCTAAGACAGGTGACTGAACTCCCTGCATGTTATCCTGCTGCGTCAAGTTTAGACCATGCAGCTGTCTGTGCTCCGCAGCCAGAACTCACCAGGACTGCTAATAAATGCATTTTGCAGGCCCTATCTGCCCACGCAATTTCTCTTTAATCCCTTCTCCCAAGACTGACAGACTTAATAGCTGTTTTTAAAAATGGAGGGAATGTGTAGAAAGACCTATTTTCTAGCATATGTAATATATAAAAATATCAGTGTCAGCTAGCAGGCAACCTTTTCTTTCAAAAATACAGCTTTGTAAGCTAAAACCCAGCTGAGATGAAAGGCAAATCTACACAAAGGCATTGCTGCTCTGCCTGACATTCTCTCCACTCTCAGAGTAGTGAGAGCTGCTCCACACCACATGCAGCCACAAGAAATGCTCTTTTTTGCCAGGAAAAAAAAAAAAAAAAGAGAGAGAGCAAGAGGGAGGAAGGAAGGAAGGAAGGAAGGAAGGAAGGAAGGAAGGAAGGAAGGAAGGAAGGAAGGAAGGAAGGGACTCATTGCAACCTGAGTTGCTAACAAGCATTAACTGATGCTGAAGAAAGTTGGTCAGGATAATTTATGTACTTTAGAGCACAAGAATGACAATCTGCAAGACTTGTAACTGCTGTGGTGTTCAGTGGGTGTGGTGGGTGGGGTGCCCAGTACAGTGGGCAATGCATCCCGTTCAGGCCTCTGAAAGCACAGGTCCTACAGTTGTTATGTGCATGACTGCTCAGGTTTCAGATGTGGCCATTCTGCATGCATGCTGCATTATGAAAAAGCCGCCTGGACATGGTCCTGGGCAACCTGCTTGAGGTGTTCCTGCTTAAGCAGGGAGGTTTTACCAGACCTCCAGATATCCATTCTGACCTCAACTGTTCTGTTATTGTATAGTTCAAGGATTAATGTAAGTTGCTCTCCATTGTTTAAATTTATATCTGATCCTGTGCTCAGAAAAACATGTGGTCACTTCGGGCCAGAAGAACTGCTGCTCTGTAGACTCTTTACCAAAAGCATCTTCATTGTCTTTTCACTTGGAAGCTTCCATTTGGAGTATTTGATCTCTGGTGTTTTCAAGTAAAGGCTTAAATATTCACCATGAAGAATTTATCTTTGTTTAAGATTAAGAATTTTGATGTAGAGGCATGCATTATCAGAAGCCATTTCATGAATGCAAAATGTACACGTAATTCTATAATCAGGTTTAAATCAAGCTTTAGTCAGTAGGAGATGAACAAAGCTCCATCAACAAATGTAGCATGGAGGAGGTTGCAGTTCTCTGTGGTTATTAATTTTTTTTTCCTAAACATTTTCGGTTCTGAGGTAAAGCTTTACGTAAAGAAAAACTTCTGAAAGATCTTAATTTCTATCCTGCTAAGCACAGAAAGTGCCGATGAGTCACTGAAATATTTTTCCAAATCGAATGCGTCTGATGTGGGATTTGGGTTGTGACTGGGTAGGCACAAGTGCACTCAAAGTATATCCTGGAGTTTCTGGCTACAGTCTAGTTGGAAGAATCTTTAAGCAACTTTCTTTGGGGCAGTCTGGGGTTCCATCAGGCAGATACAAGCACACAGATTTGCACACATTAAAAAAAACCCCGACAACACTAAAAGCCAAACCACTTCAAACACTCCGTGTTTTGGGTTTGGCACATTTGTATTTCTAGCGAAGAATCTTTAAAATATCCAAGCATGCAGCTTCCAGTTCAGTTGCAAAACATGCCCATGACGCAGGGGGAGAGAGTGTGGAGGGGTTTGGCCCCATTTGTCTGCACCTTTGCTGCTACACGTGGGAAAGTAATTCTTCACAGTGCTTCCTTCTGGCTTCCTCCTCCATAGAAAGGGGTCACCCCAGCAAGGTATGGTGCCACTGCTACCCGGTGTTTGTTTTGTGCTATTGAACAACTAGCCTATTGTTTTAATACCATAAACAAAGAGCTGTGGAAATGAGTTTGTGAATAGAGACAGTGTTTAGATGAACAGCTATAGCACAGTTGATGCTGCAGCTCACTGCAATGCTCCTGGTGCCCCTAAAGTGTATTAGGCAGCTGTCTCAAGGAGACCTCCTTTGGGGCAGTCAGTAGGATAAGTGCAAGCATACATCCTCAGCCTTTCCTTCTCCGCAGCTGCAGCACCTTCCCCAGAGCTGCCAGCAGGAGCCTCCATTCCCTTGACTTCGCCTTCTGCTAAGAACAGGCACCTGCAAAGGCTGAGAGGGAAGGGGGCACAGCCAACCTCCTCTGGCACTCAAGTGCAGGTTGGCATCTTGCATAATTATACCGAAGTATCACAACAAAGAATCAGTTGAATAACCCCACCACTGGGACATCCAGGTGGGAATGGCCAGGGTGGGCAGGTGAGGGACTTCCATGAGTTTTAACCTTTTAGGAGTGGCACACTGAACTGAGACTTGTTGAAGTCCAAGATCTGCTTTAGTCCACTAAAACTTTTATTTTGTAAACTGGAACTGAATGAAGACTTCTGAGTGTTTCAAAACGTGTGAAGCTTTTCTCTGCTTGGCTTGTACTTCTGTGTTGAGCTCCAGGTACAAGTCAGGGCAAGTCAAACTACTCAAAATCCCAGTACAAATCCAGGAAATATTGAATGTTTCAGGGAAAAAAAAAAGAATGAAATGTCAGATTTCATGTTATCCAGACTGAACTGAACTTGCTAAATTTCAAACCATTTGTGTCTGTGGTGTCATTATGTGTATTATAACCTGCCTTTTTTAAATGAACATGAAACACCGTCACTCTTTGGCAATGTCTGCTGGGAGGATGAATTTGAGAAAAGCTGCTGCCACAAGCATTTTTAGGGATGTAATTGCCTGTTCTGGCAGGCAATCCAAAGTCTTCATTTCATTTCTTGCCTTTTTTTTTTTTTTTTTTTTTTTTTTAAGTTATAATTAACTTTAAACCTGTGATGAAGATCTGCAAAGCTGAGGTAAGCAAGTTTTTTTGCAGCTAGGACCACACTTTTACTGTGTATCCTGTTCCAAATCCTCTCAGGAACCTTGCCTACACAGTGACCTACTGTAATTTTCCCAGAGAAAAATAAATGAAAAAGGCCTAGCATCTCTTAGTCAACAAAGTGTCTCGATTTTCCCCTCCCATTTGTTACTTAACAGAGTCCTTCTAACATCAAATGCAGATAAAGCTTGATTTTTGATCCCAGGATACTACAAACTGTCCTTCACTTCCTTTCCTAATAACTAGAATTTGCAGTATGTCCATGTGCCCCCAAACTCCACATATGCATTGTATTTTGAAGTTGTGAATTTCTTTACCACTTATTTCCCACAAACTGAGTCACTCTCTAGGGGCTGAAACTTGCAGAGGACTCAAGTGGATATGTTTTATGTCAATATGTTTACACATCAAATAAAACTGAAATGTTACCTTACTTTGGAAAACATATTCCAACTCAATTTACTGGGGAAATGTCATGGGTAAATATCAGAGCACAATCTCTACACAGACATACTACTTTTCCTTCAGTGACATGGTTAAGATTGAGCATTCTTTTGGAAACAGTGTTTCTGGACATGCTTGGTAGCTTGAAAATTTATTTCCACTGTTCATGTATGCATTTTTCTTGCACTGGGAGGCACAATAGGATAGTCTTCTTTGCAGTAACATCAGGAAAAAATATCTCTTTGCAAAGCTTACCATCTGACTATTAAAAAAGTACATTTTAAATGCATCAAAGAGCCACGTAATGACATTAACAATGCAAAATGTAA
Organism: Cygnus olor; assembly: GCF_009769625.2. Taxonomy (NCBI): domain Eukaryota; kingdom Metazoa; phylum Chordata; class Aves; order Anseriformes; family Anatidae; genus Cygnus; species Cygnus olor. The sequence goes on from NC_049170.1 coordinate 133,009,478, forward strand.
TTGAAGAGATTAAAAAGAAATCAATATATTTTTTTTCTGCCTTCCCTCTGGTGTTTATTTGTAGTTTGGTTACTTTGCCATCATTTAAAAATGCCACCTCAATTGGAGACCTTTGTCCAGGCAGTACTAAGAAAGCCATTCTGCCACCCTAGTCACAGTCACTACTGTCCCTGAAGGTATCTTGAAATAACGTGCTGGAATTATCCATGGAGTCCCAAGGGGAGAAATAGGAATAAAAATATTGAATCTCTTCTAAATTCTCTTTGTGTTAACCCTGCTATTTCTAAATACTGTGAGTGAATATTCGTGTTTTATATTGTACCTTGGAAGTGTTGAAAGAGAAGAGGCTGAGAAGAACACTGTCTTGGGACTTACTTGCTTCTGTCAGTTTATGTCACAACATTACATTTATTTTAATGAGGGGGTGTTACATTTCATGTCTGCCTATGATAACTAGATTAAAACAAATGGAAAAAGACATGAAAGCCAGCAAATTCTAAAGCATTAGACATTTTTGTAGCTAATGAGACCACTCTATTTAGTTATAAAATATAATCTATTCAATTAGAAGAGAAAAAAGCAGTTGCTTTTTTTTTTTTTTTAATCTTTATTAAATCAGTTATAAAGCCAAGACATGCTTGTTAAAGGCAGATAGAAGTGTCTGCTCCTCTTTAGAACTTCTCTGAAGAATTTTGTCTGAAGTTTCTCGTGCTGGTTGCAGGCAGAGAAAACACAAAAAGGACAATAACACGTTCTAGTATGGCCACTTCCACAGTGTTAATAGTCCTTGTGTAAATGGCAGGAAGAATGAACTATATGTTAAGGAAAAAGTTAACTTTGGCGGCTGAACAATACAGTCCTGGAGTTTACCTTCTCCTCTAAGCAGTGCCTACAGCTCTGCTGTTTGAGCTGAAGGTCCTGTGATGCCATTCAGTATGTATTATATTCTATTACATCCCTATGGTGTTGGCAATTCCTGACTTAAAATGTCTCCTTCTGTCTTCCTGTAGTTACAACTGAAGGGAAAGACAGCTGCCTGCTACTGGCCTTGTCCCAAACCTACCAGAATGGGTTGTATAGTCACCTTCATTTCCATCTCACAGAAGTGGAAAAAGACATCTGTTTCCTTGGGAGTTTGGTTATCCCCAGATAAGAATTGTCAAAGCAAAGCCTTTTGTTGTTGTTGTTGTTGCATGCATGAGGGCTAGGACACTGCTCCGGGATGCCCTTTGAACTGAATTTAGAGGGTAAAAGAATTAACTCATGATTTGCTGTGTGACAAACAAATGCTAAATAAAAATTAAATACTATCCAGACTCTTGTTCTTATGGCTTGATGTAACACGTTACAAACTAAAGCTCGTTCTAGCATTGAAATAGATACTGCTTTGAATTCAGATAAAGGATGCAGAAAAAATAATTTCCACTCAATCCTCTATCAGCTTTTGCTTCATTCTAATTTATTTTCCCATTGGAAATATTATTTTCTTCATTGGCAAGACAATTTGCTCTTTGCATAGACAAATAAAGTTGACTGTACATGTATTCGCTTCTGAGATTTTTATATTTCTAACTGAGCTATTCAACACTTTTTGAACAACCTAATTAATATACCCTATTACACTTCATTTATTTTTATATTTTATTTATAAATCTGCCACCTATACATTGTTTATGGAAAAACTATGAGGGATTTTAGTAAAAACAAGATATGACAAATCTTTTATTCTTTAATTTAATCTCTCTGATAATTTTGCATCAGTGCTAACTAATAACGTCTTTCTGTTCTTCATCACTAAATCAAATGCCATATAATTCTTTCCACCTAATCACATTGTTTATTCTTTTAGAAAGAATATTTACATTATATAATGCCTTTTAATCTGTCAAGTCATTCTCCTATTTTGCTGCTAATTTCTATAAGCTGTCAGCTCTGTGTATTTCTAGAAGAATATGTACCATCATGTTGCACATCTCTCTTTCATAATCATCTGAAGAGAACTGTGCACCCCTATGTTCTGAGTTTTTTTATCCTTGAAAATCAAGAAAGAATCCAGTGGCCTAGAGTCCTGTATGAAGTATTGTGAAAAATTATTAATGGCAGACCTCTAAAATTGCTTTTCATCTCAGATTTGAAACAGGTTCTGTGAACATGATGGGGAAGCAAGGGGGTCTGGCAGGCCTTGTGTCAAGTTACAGACTTTGGTGTTTGGCTACCCTGGTGTGTGGGCTTGCAGCAAAACTTCTGTGAGAACAGCACACGCATGGAAGCTTTTATGTTACATATGCACAAACCTATGCACAATACGTATGCATACCCTTCCCCTGATTCTGACACTTGGGGCCTGGAGAACTCTAAAAGCACTGCTTCCCTGCGGGGAGTGCAGTGGAAATCACCTCTACCTGACCACACTATCATGTTTCTAATCTTTTCTCTCTTATAACGGAACCCAGCTCCTCCGGGTTCCACTAGGGCAAGTTTGGCACCCCCCACCCTTCTGTGGAAAATGGGCATTACGCTTCAAGCTTAGTGAACCTGCCACATTTTTCGGGGAATAATTATTTTTTGATACTGAAAGAAGATGGATTTTAATGATCAGATCACTTGAATTGACAAAGAAATCTTGATTATAAGCCTTTCCTACTAAAAGACATTTGCATAATTTACACATTTTACACATTTCACGTAATTTACTTCTTCCACACAATTTACAAAATTTACATATTAAATGTTTGCTAGAGGAAGGACTGAAACCAAAGACCTCTCTCGTGAGGCCACCACATACCAAAATTCAAACTCATTTGCACAGCAGGTCCTGTCAAAGTTTTTCTTGGACTTCATCACAACTTCATAAATTCTTCTACTTTTTCTATTTCCTAAAAATAAGACAGCAAGGGTCTTGGCCTAATTTATAGCCATGGAATAGCTGCATAAGACAGAGAGGACATCCTAGTCTTAGCCACTCATAGAGCAATAAAACTAAGCAGTGTGAGGAGACCATTGCTTATACAGAGCATAGTGAGCTCTCTGCTCTTCATTCTCAACCAAGAGCCTTGATTTCTTTAGCATTGGAGGTGGGGAAGAAAAGAGTGACCATTTATTTAAGAGCATGAAATGATGATCAGTGACTATTTGACAACCAGTGAGTGATCGGTGAGTTTGTTTGAGAATGTGAAATGACATTCAGGTCCAATGCTGACTGTACTCTTTACCTCCATGTTGCTCTGTAGTATAGCAGAGCAATGACAGCTCATCTGCTCATGCTCACCTTCCTTCAATGTATTTTGGTGATTTTGGCTGAACATACTCTGTTCTGTTAGGTGCACCACAGCTTGAGGTGAAGACCTCCTCCATAGCACTGAGTGCTGCACGATATGGGACAAGCAGAAGGTGATGCTGTCAGGGAAAGAACATCTTACTATTTTTTCAGCATAGCTAGTGCGCTCTCAAGGAAACTTTCAGCTGCTCAGTTCATGCTGCATTACCCTTAAGAAGGATTCAGCTGCAACCTGAGTGCAGTTTTAAAAACTGTTCAGACCCCTTTAGGTTTAATTGATAGAGGAAGTCTTTGATGGGAACGTTTTCTGTGCATTTTCTGAGCATCAAATTCTACATTTGACTTTCCAGTAACTCTGTTAAATTTTGTGCAAAGCATGCATATTCTGTCAAGATATACATTTTGTTAAAACAAACAATACAAACAAAAATTAATAATTTTGTCATGTTACATTATTGCTCTGTGTCCTCTGTGGCTCTCACAAGCACATCAATTTTTCTACTTTATAGCTGAAGGAAATAAAAATAGATCTGGTTTCTCATCAAACTTCCTAAGCATGAATCAGTGCAGGGCCTCCTCCAAAGTCTAGTCAGGATGACATATAAGATCCATGGTGTTTGTCACCTAAGTCTGCAGAGAGACAGAAATAACAGCTTTGGTAGAAAGCCGAGACAGCTACTCACTAAGCAAAACCTGCCAATTTTATCATTTCATTCTTTTCTCACATCTTTTATTCAACCCCCTTCTTTCACTGCATATTGTGATTCCCAAACCTATTAGCTGCTTAGATAGTATATCACCACTTTTTACATTTGTACAATGGATTTTTCTGTAAAAGAAACAATTTTCAGTATTTTCTAATGGATGAGCTCATGAACAAGCTGGACAACAGTTGTCCAAGACATCAGGAAGTACAAACAAGGTCTCTGGAAAGCTTGACTGCTTTGCCATCCACACTACACCTATGACTTGGGACACTACACAACTTATGGAAAATTTTCTTGAGGCAACATCCAAGTCACTCAGATTTCAAATACAAAACATTTTGCTTGTATGGGGGTTTCCCTCCTAGCAGACTAGCATTAGGAGATGCATCTGCCATTTATTTGAAGGTTTGGCTTAAGTGTGCTCTGTAACTTGCAACTGAACCAGTGCATGAGCAGTGACATTTCTTCAGGTATAGAAACCACGCTGGCAATCCTCTAAAATACATTTCTAAGATTGGCTCTCTGGAATAGAGACTTATGGAGTGGCAGAGACCAAGGTGTAGCAAGGCATTCACACACCTCTGAGCAGCATCCGCTGGCAGCCGTGCCCTGCCCGCCCTGGCACTTGCGAGGACTCAAGCTGACTGGGGAGGGAGCCCATTCTTCTCCAAATGCCTGTAAAGAAATACTTGGCATTGGATTGAACATTTGGGGTTTTCTTTTGTTGTTTCTTTTTTTTAATCTGGCAAGGAATAGTTAACCACTGGAAATCTACTGGCATGCTCAGGCATACATGAAGCATGACGGACAGTTCAGGCACTGAAAAATTCAAAGCGGAAATGAGTCACTTACTAGGAACATTTTTAAGATGGCAGAAATATATATGTACACTATCTGGAATATAGTCAGTAGGTTGATCACTCAGATTTTGCACCATTTTAATGGGAGTTGACCTTTACTATTTCCTTGTTTTTTATTTTGAATCTTTTAATTCGTAGTTTGTGAGGTAAGATATCTTTTGCTGTGTGTTAAAGCTGCTTCTCCATGTCACTGTTTCTCTTGCCATTTACCTCCTCAACGCTTCTTGAAAACTTTAGACTACTGCTTTCTGTTCTCCAAATCTTTTTAGCTCTGCTTGTTGGCAGAGCTTTTTAAGAGGCCCACTTAGAACCCTATTAGTGTGTTATTACCAGCTGCTATTAGAGGTGATATGGATTTTACAATCACTCCTCCTTTTCTTTCTTTCTCTCTTTTGATTTTGCCACTTTTTTTTTTTTTTTTCCATGCGTTTTCTCGGGAGCTGGTGTTTGCTTTGGCTAGTTTCTGACAGTTACAGGTATAATCACAGGTAAGCATATTTATTCTAGTATCTTTGATACTGCCAACAGAAATTGTCATGATACATTCACTTCTGATTCTCAGCAATGAAAATGAATTTTTCCCTTCTGTATGAAATTACTGCTTTATTATCTGCTCCTTTTATCTTCATTATTATCTGCTCTTTTATATACCTCCTAGAGATCTTTAGGAAATGCTACTAACCGACCTCTTACAATCACAGATATCAGGAGAGGGACTGGCTTGCGTGGTGGATGGTTCTCATGGTTCTTCACTCCTGGTCCTCTCACAATGATCCCTTTCCCCAGGTCAGGTAAGGCTCTACTTGTTTATCACTGCCATTTGCAGAGGGACTTGTCATGGTACACTGGCACAAATTTCAGATTACCTAAGGAAGCAAAACTGTTAATTTTGCTGTCTAAATTATTCTGCATGCACAGCTAAGCCATCCATGTAGAAGGGATAAGAAGATGCAAGAAAGGAATAGGGCAGAAAGCTGGAAAAGAGAGCATTTTTGAAGCTATTCCAAAAACTGTCCTTGCTTGAGAATAAGAAACAATTCTTCCACTTGATTCTAGGAGTCACAGTTGTGCTTTTTTGTTATATCTCTGCTTACTATTGCCCTCCCTAGTCTTGTCACTGAAGTCATCCGTTATGAAACTGATGCCCTATTTTGTAGTACTTCAGTAAAAGTTTGTAGGCAGTTGTAGAACTGAGTTTGACAATGATCTGCTAAATGTTTGGCAGCCCATACATGATTGTTCTTATTTGGAAGGCAAAATTACTTCAAATGAGTGGGAGCTGTGTCACCTCTCTGAATATATTACAAAGTTATAGTTTCATATTCAAAGTTTTATTATCAGTTTCTGCTTAACATTGTTGCTTACGTCAAATATTTCATACCAGATTACCTGAAAAATAAGTAATTACCTTTCCTGTTACTCTAGTAGCATTTCTATTTCTTCTTCCTCAAAATCACTTCTTTCAGCACACTTCACAGCCTCTTCACTGTTTTTGTTTTTTTTTTTTCTTCTTTTTTTCATCACACAATCTTCCAAGGAAGCGCTAAAGTTAGGCTACATAAAATAAGTCATTCAATACAGAATAAGTTTCACAGTATCTATAAGAGTATGAATCTGTACCAGTCTGCTAGAGTTTCCCATTGCTTCATATCCTCTTTTAGATAAATTTGCCTTGTTTAGGCTTTTAGGATTCCAGTCCTGATCCTGAAGAACAAACATAGCCTTAGTCAAATTGGTGAGGTCTCTTTCTTATGGTTATTTATTCATACAGATATTTACAAATTTAGTGTCATTGAAGAGCATTTTGTATTTCATTTTGTATTTATTTTTCAAAAGAGCTACAAAAATGTATGGAATCATGTAATAACAAACAAACAAATGGATAGATAAAACCTCTGGCACTGGAGAATATATTCTGAGGAATAAGAAATTAAAAAAAATAACATCTTTTGGTGGAACTACAAACCAGGCTGCCTAATATTTCTGCTGAAAATCTAATTTAGATTTTGTTTCCCAATTAGTTCCCCAGGTAAAACAAAATTGTGTTTCACATATGCATATACACACTGAGGCTGAAGTATTTAATCCTACTCCAGTAGAAACCTACAAGATTAGTGAATTTTGCATCTGGACATTGTCATGAAAACAGAGCCCAAGTACAGGTAGTTGCTGAAATTGGTATTCTGCAAAGTCCTCCCTGTTGATATTCCTGTTGGCATAATGCAGCAGTTGAGGTTCCCTCAGCTCATACCCCCTAAGCCCTCAACAATTCTGCTGCAAGATATTACAGAATTGTAGATGCCAGGTATTTTAAATCCAGTGTACTTTACTATTTGCTGACAAAGCAGCTATTTCACCTCTTGTATGTATGACTGATTCTCTAGTCATAAAAGGTTGGTTAAGTACCAAGTGGTGCCTTTTTTTCAAAGCAATAGAAATTTCATCAGTCTGAAAATGTTTCTTCACCAGAAACCATGCAGAGACACGTTCTTCAGTTATATATAGATACCTGAAGGTGAGGTGAGGTCAGACAGAAAAATTTATAAACCAGCATACTGTGTCAGAGCAAAGACGACATCTTGACTTGGAGATGCAAGTTTGTTCTTCTGTCTGCTTGCCGCTATACACTCAGCTCACCCCATGTCTATATCTGTTCTCAAACCCAGGCTCATTATAATTGAGATCTGATCATTGCCTCTTCCTTGCCAGTCACAACGGTTCTTAGTCTCATCCTTATCCTAGAGGTAGCAGGCCCAATGAATTCAACTGCTGTCTGCTACCAGGCCATATCAACCCTGCCATCTGCTTTATACTAATCTAATCTAATCCTCAAAAACAAAAACAACAAAAACAACAACAACAACAAAAAACCAACCAAACAAACAAAAAACTCAAAAACCCCAGACCTGCTCTTGCAATTTTTCATACGATTGCTAATCCAAAATCCATGAATATTTCTGCTGCTAGTCAGAGGAGTAAGGAGTTTCTGTTCTGACCTGCCAGCAAAGCTAGTTCTGGATATAACTGAAAATATATGTTACAAAGGAATTAGCTCCCTGGCAAATGGTAGACATATGATAATGGAACTTGAGCAAGGTCGTGGTGGGGAGGTGGAGGCTTTGTCTCTGGAGAACTTCTGAAGGAGTGAAAATTAACTTTAGACAACCTGCTTCTGTAGAAAATTGAGCATTGCTCTTTAGACGCCTGTGAACAGGGAACAAAAATACAATATATTGTTAGAGCTTAGTGCAGTGGTTGGGTGTGATCAGCGAGTACCTCTTTCATCTCTACATTTTGAGGAGTTCCTGAGCTCCTTTACAAAAGCAGAAGGATGTCCCTTCCAGTCCATTAAAACTACACCAGTCAAAAGCTATAAAGTCAATTCTGCAACAAGGCCAGAACTCAACCCTGTCCATAGCAATATGACAGCTACTGTGACAAATGTGGTTTTATGACATCAACTCTTCTTTCAGCTTCCATGACACTTTCCTTTCTTCTACTCCCCAGAAGCTTCCATTGTCTCAACTTGATCCTTGAATGGGCTCCAGTCTCAGTCATCTTTTTTTTCTCCACCTTAGTTCTGTTAATCTCATTAAAAAAAAAATAAAATAATTCAAGTGTCATGTCTATGCTGCTTACCTGCTGATTGACTTCTTTGCTCTAGATTTGTCTCCTCGTTTGCCAAGAAAAAATGTTACACAATCTTTCTGACATATCATGCTTTTGCAAGAAACTCAGGAGGCAGCAAGAAAAAGGTGCAATTTCACTGCACTCAGTTCCTGGTTATAAAAGTCTATGTATATTCTCCTTGCATGACCAGGAGCTGTGCATTTGGTCCATCGTGTCATCCCACAGTGTCCATGAATTCAGCCTTGGCACAATTCCAGAATTGCTCCGGTACCTTTAAGAGCTTAAGGAAGTTGAGGAGGGCAGGGAGGCAGCAGACAAGGGTGTTGATTAGATAAAATCAGTGCACCCTACCTGAACTCCAGTCCTGCTGTAAATATATCACAATGCAGCAGCCATTCCTTTCTAAATGAAAGCTCATGTTCAAGCTGTATAGATACGTATGAGATATAACCTTTTTTTCTTTTCATTTTACTGGGGAATAATGTGGCTGAATATATATTTAAGTTTAAATTGTAAAATCTATTCTTTATTTTCCAGTTTGCTATGTTGTAGTTTAACCGATGACACCCAGAATTACAGGGACTAGCTGCCTTCCTGAGACAAATGCATGCTACAGACTTTCTCTGTCTTGGTGACCTGCATTGAAAATGTTTTATTTAAGGTCTTCTCTCTATTATGCTTCTCTCTATTAATATTTAAGTAATAAGCTCTATTAATATTAATATTGCTGTTTAAATTTATTTTTTTCTCTATTATTAGTATGCTCTGCCCTTCACTAAAAATGTAACTTGTTCAATGATTTCCACAGAAGCTAAGCTTTTTGTAAGGTAGCAAGTTCATTATAAATGGCTATTTGTCCAACATATGTATATATATATATTAAATAATGCAGAAGCAAAACTGGCTGAGGGAGAAGAGCTCTTTTAATACAGCTTTGCATTGTTTATATTCAAGAGCATAATTTCTCTTTTTTTCAGCAAGATGCTTGCAGTTATAGATCAAACATTTCTTAGCATGTTCAAACCTAATAACTTGACTGCCTGCCTTATCACTCTAGCACCAGCTCCTTCCTGCTGTACCTCTGTGTTGAACCTTGACCTATAGAGATTAGCTTAGCCTACAGAAAGGGGCAAAGGGTATGTTGGTGTCCCAGCCCTTTTGATCAAATCTTTTCTTCTCAGACTTTCAGGAGCATTACCAGAAAGTTTAGAGTCTGCTAGTGCTTGGTGGTTTTGTGTGCATTTTATATTTGTTCTTTCCTCCAACAAAACTGTATTAAAATAATCCCTTTTGGAATGTGAAATAGTATTATTGAATTGTATGGTACAAAAAGATAATAAACTATTGCAGTTGTTTGTTAAAGTGATGGCAAAACTGATGGGCATTACTGCATGTTCTGAGTGTATGAAATCAAAAGATGCCAGCATGACTTAGGACTTTAAATTGAACATGAAATCAAGTAATAATGCAACAAAACTGTTTGAAAAGAATTGTGCAGATCAATAAAAGACTTTTTTTTTTTTTTTACTCTGCCTTACATCTAATATTGCCTTCAATTCAGATACCAGATACCTTCTGGCTATAATGGCACACACTTTGATCATCTTTGCAAGTCACGGAAGAAAGGTTTACATTTATGACAGCAGAGGAAGATGCTTTGAGATAATGCTTCTGTCCAAAACCACACAAAACTGTAGCAGAATAACCAAAAAGTAAATTAATTATGGAACAACAAAACACTTTTTGGATTCAAATTGTATATAAGAAAGACAAATTAAATTATGCAGTTTGGAATGTCTTTTACATAAACATTGTGGATCCTGTCTATATGCACCTATATCAGTGTGGGCATACTTCTTTGATTTCAAGAGAAATAAAACTGATGGAGCATGAGCAAAATTATATGCAGTTTTCTCACTTCCTTGGAATATCAGACTCAATTTTTTCCAGGTTTTATTCACCAGTAGGTTTACTCCTTTCTTTCATTTGCTGCTAAGCTTACAAGTCTGCAAAAAGTAGGTTTTATTCCTTGAGAGGAACACAGATGCCAGCAGGTTATATGTATATATATATGTATATATATACCGTTATACTATCAGTAATGTAGCCTACAACAATACCTACAAAATCCAACCCCACGTATGACGCACTAACCAACAAACTCCTTATTTGGATCATGGCCTCATCTCTGTACAGTTTCCTAAATCACAGAATCATAGAACGGCCTGGGTAGGAAGGGACCTCAAAGATCATCTAATTTCAATCCCCCTGCCATAGGCAGGGATGCCACCCACTATATCAGGTTGTCCAGGGCCTCAAGACCTGGTGTTGAATACCTCCAGGGATGGGGCATCCACAGCCTCTCTGGACAACCTGTGCCAGTGCCTCACCAGCCTGTTCCAGTGCCTTTACACTTAAGAGGGTAAGCACAAGATGGTCCCAGGCACATTGGTATTGTAATGCTTATTTCTCTCTTCTGGTGATCCTCAAACTGATGTATTCTCCTCCTAAACCAGACAGTGCTCTCCTACACTGACATCTGCACACACAGTTTGCCTTTTCACCCACATCTGTTTAATCTCTCTTATCTGATTATTCACCCAGTGCTGTAGGTTTCAACTCTCCATAGGTTTGAAAGCTACAAAGAACCAAACGCATAATTTTGGCCACTTGCCCTTTTAAATTCCAGGTTGTGAACTGATTATTTCAGTTTGACCTTGATAAAATCCATGCAGCTGTGAGCCATGGCACCAGCTAATGAAGATGAATACCTCCCAGATGCTCAGGTGGCTTCTCATGTCATAAATAGGTATAACTGTTTATTACATATATAAACCTACATTGCATTTTATCTAACAGTTTAACTCTGTATCAGCAAAACACACATTTCTAGGAGGTGTTTGGGCCTTTTAATATTTGCCAATTAGTTACAATCTGCATGTACCATATTGTACTCTGAATTCAAACATCTGCTCTGTGTTCTGGATGCTCTGGAAATCATGTATTTTTAGTTTCCATTTTCATGTACCTGAGCAAAAGCAATGCCATGGCAGGACTCACATGTTTCCAAGATTTGGGCATTCAGCTTGCTGTCAGGACAAACTTACACACACCCTCAATATCTGTGTGTGGGAGCTGAACCTTTCATCGGACACTGACTTTCCTTTAATAAGTCTCCAAATCAGCTGACTTGACAAAGCCAGTGTTAGGTTTCCTCTCCACAAATAAATCATTTACGTTTTACCTTAACTACAGTATTGTATAGCAACTAGATCTGAACCATTGTTATAATAACCCATTATTTCTACAGAGACTATTTGAAGTTTATCGTGTACAGAACACCAGCACAGAGGGCTACATGTGCTTTGTTTTACTGAAGCTTTTATGTTGTTCACTGAACTGTGATCTTTAAAGGAGCTTGACTTCGATAACTTTATGTCCTACCAGATTTTCATCAAAAACAGTGCTAAGCAAGGATTCCATTACAGTTCAAATAGCTGTATTAATGAATTATAATAAATACGAGATGACGTAGCTGTGTCCCACCATCTTTTCCTTCTCTTCTTCAAAGCTCAATCTTCATTTCTTCTTCTCAAGCCCATTTGCATCTCCAGAGCCTTTGATTAGGGAGCTCCAAAAGGTACTTCATTGTCAAACTCCCTCATGTTTGCCCCTGTCACTGGCCAACAGTGATAACAACTTGCACTTGCATTTGCAAAATTTAATATTGTGATTTTTTTGCAAGCTGTGAATTTATTAAATGCAACTGGACCTTTAATGTGCTAAATTTGCCAGAAAGGAGCAGTATGAGATATATCCTGGACCCACGTTGGTCTTTGAGCAGACTTGTAATGGCCTTTCATTTGTTTGTCTGTAAAGATCTAAAGATATTGGAATTGGTACAGCAACATACCAGGGAGGGGAGACCTCTGTAGAACTTCTTTGAAATTCAGGGTTAAGAACAAAAACCATGAACTATTAATGACAGAAAGATGCAAATATTTTTATTTTTTATTTTTTTTGGGGGGAGGAGGGGGTTGTTTAGAGCACAGAAGAAAACTTGCAAAGATCGTAACACTCCTCACAGTGAGTTCTCTGACAAGGATCTGTGGCTTTGTGAAGCTTGCCACTTTTCACAGATGAAAATCTGCTTCTCTGATTCATCATCACATAACGGGCTTCATCCTGTTTATTATTAAAAGTACAGTCCTAAGATATTTTAGGCTGTAGTGCCTAGAAGCTGGCACTGCAGGGTTCAGGCATGACTTTCCACCCTTCCCAGATTCCAAAGGGAGAAGGAAACTGGATGATGGAAAATGAACACTCTAGCATTTAGCAAAATGGAAATTAGCACATCCAGCCACAACCAACACATTTTCTTTGCCATTCCAGAAGGTAGCTTCACAATTTTGCTCTGAGTATCAGAGCAAACTTCCAACACATCCCCTCCAAGAAGTTTGTCCTCAAGAAACTTCAATAAGCAAAGCACTACTGAAAGAGTATTTTTAAAATGCTTGTCCAGAGACTGCTTTCTAGAATAATCTAATATGGAGACTTGTCAGTGGTCAAATCCTTGTTGTCCAATTCAGCTGCAAATTTCATTATACTATATTGTTGCAATAGAATAAGTTATTGAACGGAACGGAACAGAACGGAACGGAACAGAACCGAACAGAACCGAACAGAACCGAACAGAACCGAACAGAACCGAACAGAACCGAATAGAATAGAACAGAACCGAATAGAATAGAATAGAATAGAATAGAATAGAATAGAATAGAATAGAATAGTTCAGTTGGAAGGGGCCTTCAAAGATCAGCTAGTCCAACTGCCTGACCACGTATGGCTAACCAAAAGTTCAAGCATATGATTGAAGACAATATTCAAAAATGCTTGAACACTGACAGGCATGGGGCATCAACCACCTCTCTAGGAAGGCTCTTCCAGTGTTTTACCACCCCCACAGTAAATACATTTTTCCTAATGCCCAGTCTGAACTTCCCCTGGCACAGCTCTGTTCTGTTCCCTCGTTTTCTACCATCAGCTACCAGGGAGCAGAGACTGGCACCCCCCTCTCCACTTCCCCTCCTCAGGAAGTTGCACAGAGCAATGAGGCTGACTCTCAGCCTTCCCTTCTCCAGACTAGACAACCCAAGTGTCCGCAGCCTCTCCTCTTAAGACATGGCTTCCAGCCCTTGTACCAGCCCTTGTACCTTGAACACTCTTCTGGATGCATTCAAGGACCTGAATGTCCTTTTTATATTGCGGAGCCCAGAACTGCACACGATATTCAAGGTGAGGCCACACAAGTGCTAAATATACCAGGAGAATCACCTCTTTTGACCATCTGGCTGTGATGTGTTTTATGCATACTAAAATGTAGTTTGCCCTCTTGGCTGCCGGGGCACACCGCTGGCACATGTTAAGCCTGCTGCTGAGCAGCACCCCTTTCTGCTGAGCTGCTCCCCAGCCACTTGTCTCCCAGTCTGTATATGTGTCCAGCATTACTCTGTCGCATGTGCAGAACCTGGCATTTCCCTTTGCTGAACTTGATGCCATTGTTGATGGCCCAGTGTTCCAATCTATCTAGATCCTTCTGCAAGGCCTCTCATCCCTCTAGAGTCAATAGAACCTCCCAGTTCAGTATCATCAGCAAAATTGCTGAGGATGCACTCCACTCCTGCATCCAGATCACTGATAAAAATGTGGAACAGTACTGGCCCTAGAATTGAGCCCTGGGGAACACCGCTGGTAACTGTCAGCCAGATGTAGCGCCGTTCACTTACAACCCTTTGAGCTCTATTGTCAAGCCAGTTTATCACCTAGCATAGCATGAACCTTTTTATTTCACAGTTGGACAATTTGTCCAGAAGGATGCTGAATTAACCTACCTGCCCATTTCTTGTTCTATCATCCTTTGCACTAAATTGAGTGTACTTTGGAACATTTACTAAACAAAGTCATTTCAAGTGCAAACATTCCAACTTTAGAGAGAACTGAACCAACCAGTGTTAGCCAGGGAAAGGGAGTAGATTTGTGAGTTTGTGATAAAGAGTGAAAAAACAGACCAAGGGTCTGGGTTAAAACATAAGCCCAAAGACAAATGACAAATTCAGCAAAACAAAAATAACTTGTTTGACTACATTTACTGTAAGTGTGGGTCACCTTGCAATCTCTCTATTACTTGACTAAGCTATGTGGTTTTCTCACTAATGGAATATTAATCTCCTTTAGTTGTAATTAACAGAAACAATCATCATTTAAATAACAAACATGTAAGATAATTCTCAAAAAGGCTTGCATTTGGCCTAGTAATTATGGCAACAAACTTGCACAGCTCTTTTTAATGGTGGCTGTAAGCTATCTGACTAGGTTTTAAAGAAGATATTAACAGGCAACGCATGCCTGCTATTAACCATGCGCACTCCCACAGGTATATCCTGAAGGTCACTTGGAACACCAGCTTTGTTTTCTTAATCCATATCTCAAAGAGCTCACAACTTGTTGGCTGCCGTGGCAGCAGAGCTAGCCGGGGTTATGCTTTGTTCCCTGGTTCCCTGGTGTGCCTCCTGGTGAAAGCAATCAGCGGTGCCCAGCCAAACACGCTGCTGCAGAACAAATATGTAGGCAGACCATTTTCTCACTGCAAGAGACTGGCACAGGCTCTCTGCCTCTTTTTCTTTTCTTTTTTTTTTCTTTCTTTCTTTCTTTTTTTTTTCCTGGTGAGATCATACCAAATTCTCTCTTAGTAATGGTGACATTTTTCTAGTTTAAAATAATTATGCACTAGTCTCTGGGGTTTAATACATACTATTTAAACAGTGCCTTCTTTCTTCCCTTCTGTCCACAATATGTCTGCAGTGACTCCTCATCAAATGGCAGAGTGGTGTAAACACTAATTTTTACACCAAATCTCTAGAACATGACATAGCCTACATTATTCTCAGTGATGCCCCATGAAATTAACTGCTTGGAGGATTACAATATTGCATAAAGGTCATTAAAGTTCAATTCAAATCAGTTCAATCAATACACGTAATTTCACTGGGACAAGTAGATATCAGCCTACGACTTGAAGTCTTTGAAGAAATTGGCAACCACTCCTACTCTTTGTGTCCAATAAAAATATTTTTTTGCTCAGAACACTAATACTCACCAGTAGCCTTGAAGACTAAATCAAGATTTTATGCCATGCTTCACCTGTGTTCCTGAAGACACATTCTTGAATACTTCCGTCCAGAATGTACTGAACAGCATCTTACCACATTTTATGTATCTTTACTATCTTTATAACAATATGTACATATATATATAAATAATATATATATTTAAATAACAGATAGGTATGAACGATGTTGAAAACCTGCTTTATGTCCTGACTTCAAAAACCACTGAAAATTTTTGTTATACATATAAAAAAAATCAGAAGTTACAGTTCAATGCCAGGTTTCTGCTGCTTAAAAATAAAGATCAATTAAAAGAATCATAGGGAGGAAGTGAGAGAGGAAGGAAGGAAGGAAGGAAGGACGGACGGACGGACGGACGGACTGTTGCAGTGGATCAGAACAGAATAATTTCTGGGTTTAGCCTTCTTATTGGCAAGTCATTATAGAGGATTAAAAATATTTCCACAGAAGAAAATTTCATTTAAATACATCCCCACATCAAGGATGATACAGTTTGCATAAATATATTCACTGTGTCATTGGTGATTTATTTAGTAATGGAAAAAAGGAGATAATCTCTTTTGGCACATGCACCTTTTAATCGTGTGATTTTGCAAATATTTGAATCCACCAGCTAGAAGACAGACCATGTGTAATGAGAGAAGATCAGTTCTTGTTCTAAAGTCCATGGTTTAGGCCCATGCGTGGTAAAAATGCATTAGTGAGGTAAAAGCAGAACAAATAAAATTCCCATAAAAGTTTACACACCCTGTTTTGGCGACAGTGAACTTTGGTAAAGGGTGACAATAATAACCTGTTTCTTGAGCCAAGTTGTACTTACACATTTACTCATCTGGCTTTTCCCTCCTCCCTCTCAGCAAGTGCTCTGATAAGTGCAATGAAAGGTGTTCAGCAATATTAAGAATGTTGAGTTACTCTTATCTGACATATAAAGAATGAACATGAGACACTTTCTCAGGTACAACAACAGAAAAGCTGAAACACAGACAAAGATGACAGTAAATTCAGAACATTCATATGATGCTATAAATTTACATGACATTTTTCATTGAGAGATGACACACTGTAGCTTTTCAGGGGATAAGGATCGGCTAGGATGGACGGTAGGACAGTGCAGTTGGATGCTAACAAGAGGAGCAGATGCTGACAAAGATTAGCACCTCTTCTATCAAAGTGCAAAGGACTTCAGGAGTACAGCGATCTCCAGACCATTGCAGACCAGACCGTAATGCTTTTCAAGATCTCCTTGTAGCAGGAAAAGCTATACTTAGATCTGAGAAAAAAAAAAAAAAAAAAAGAAAAGGAAAAAAAAAAAGAAAAAAAAAAGAATACAAATATGTCCTATTTTATACTCATTATTTCTAAAACCCAGCCAAAATCCCACAAAACCCCAGACCCATACCAGTATTCAGTTTTGAGAAAACTGAACTTAACCTAGATTTTGTCTAGGTTTAAGGGGGGATGCTGGTGACGTCTGACTCTAGCTAAGTAAAATTTACAAATAGAAATGAGCTCTGACTCAGGTTATACGGGGGGTAATTACTATTCCTGTGATATTAGGTTTAGCCACGTCTAAGAAACCAGAAGATTTGCCATTTAATCAACACGAAGTCGCACATTTTTACAGCTTTAATTGAAATTATGCATGGAAACAACTTTTCTCAATTTTGTTCTTAGCGTTCCTTAAATAACTTGTGGTAACAAGGTAAACCCTCATGAATTAAAGGTGCAGTGTTAACACAGAGTGGCACACTAAAAATAATGGTATTATTTTTTGTTACTAGCTTTCTTACTCTATTACAAGACATCAGATTGTGGTGACTGTATTAGCAAAGCATGATTTGAAGAGAGATATCTTTCTTTTAGCCAGCTGATGTAACTGTGAATAAAATAGAAATAATAAAAGTAATAATAACATAACATAACATAATATAACATAACATAAAATATGGATACTCTGGGCAAAATTGCAACCTTCAGTTTAATACAGAATTTAAAAAAAAACCACTGCAGTGAGTTTAACTGGACTATGTTAATGAGTTAGACGATCTAAAGAAAAGATGCTGATGTCTGTAGGGGAATTTAAGAAGGGGGGACCTGGATCAGAGAGAGAGGGGAGAAAGGGAGAGATAAATACTGAAGAGCAGAACTCTAAGGGGTTTGTTGGCAGATAGGGATGGGAAGGCTAAGAGGTACCATAAAAAAATTGCTCTATTCTGTGACTTTAAAGCCTATCAGAATTAAGACTTTTTATTCCCAGATTCATCTGAAGGTTCTTCATGTCTCCCTTCAGGACCAGAAACAGTTCAGAGGTGCTATGTTTTGTGTGTGAAAAATGATTATTCTGCAAGATTTTATATCACAGTATATGTAAAATATTAGTTATATCAACTTTGCCTACCGGACAAGAGACAGGTGAAATCAAATTAAATTCACTGATAAATACTCTGTTTGTTAAAAAATACTGAACTGAGTGAAAAATCAAAGGCAACCTGAAACTGAATGGTCTTGTGCAGTTATGTGTCTATGCAAATTATTTACTGTGTTCCAACTGGGAGGTTACTTTATAATATCTTAGTGGCATGTCTACATGGTACTCACTGCCAGGTAAACATTGGTGCAAAATTCATGCAAGTACCCAACATGGATGGTTAAAACTAGCCTAGGTACTGTAGCATCAGGCTGAAGTCATAGTTATCTTAACTGTACTTTAAAGGAAAACCTATGAAGCATTTCCTAGCCTAGTGCAGATTTGGGTTGAGTTTTTTTCTTCTTGAAGCAATGTTAATATAGAACCTGATTTCCAAAAGTAGCTTGTGAGGGACGGTCCTAGGTCACCCTGCAGGAAAGCAACAGAACTGAGCACAGAAGTCATCACTTCCAACATCTGGTATGTGGTCCCTGTGCAAGAGGTCACACTTTTTCCCTTCAAGCAGTTTGACAAAATAAGATAGGAGCCATATTTAGCTACTGGTTCTTGAGTCATAGGGAAGTCACAGCAGAAGTGTTATGGTGATAACAATTTTACCCTGCAGAAAAGGATGGAGCAGTACCTTTCTCAATAGTTTTGATGCTTTCATTCAGGAAATCCCTACTCTCACATATGAAAATCATCACTCTCTTAAATTCAAAGTCGGTTTCCCAATACAGTGCCGGATATCCTACAGTGAAGATATCCTTTGGAAGCAGGATGAGCCTGGAAGATATGGGGTGAACATTAAATCTGTTTGACTTACCTTGGGTTCACCCATTGCAAACTACTGCAGTTCAGAGAGAGTTTCTAATGGGCAATAAAGAAGCAATCAGTACTTGACAGCATAGTATGATTTAACTAACTTACATGTAATAAAGAATATTTTTTCATCTCTAACACTGAGGATTTAAAAAACAGTGCTACTTAAAATTAACTTCACAAATTCAATGCTACTTAAAATTAACTTCATTTTTAATCATTTTTTCAAAAAGAACATATTTTAATACAAGACATGCACTTACAAAAAAAGAATTAATCTGAAAACATGGTATTCCCGACTTCCTAAAAATAAAAATTGATATTTAGCTCCCCCCAGCATGTTTTATTCCAAGAGATCGTTATAGTCTCAACATCTCCACACAGACAATTAGAACTAGGAACAAAATGTACCTTTTCCTCTGAAAAAACATTTCACTAAAATGTTGTCAAATAGATAATAGCGTATCATTATTATTATTTACAGAACATGGATACTTGCTCTGTTATCCCATACTTTAAATTTACTTTTCCAGGTGAGAACACTGGTGGCAAATGAACATCAATAGATTTTCTGTATGGAACCACTGTCATACACCAAATAGAACATTGGCAAGGTGTAAATAATTATACAAACTGTTTAATGAAATGAGAAGAACTGAACATTTTATATGTGTTTTATGAGACATTTTTGGCTTCTGTTTGTGCAGAAATTGAAGGGAACTTTTCTTGTGAGGAAAAAAAGTCCTGAAATAAAGCTCTGTCTTCAGACCTCAGTATCCTGTGATGAGTCCAATTTGAAAATTAGGTACATAAGACTTTTCCTCAAAAAAAAAAAAAGTTTGTAAAATATTTTCATTAGTATATTAGCACTTGTTTTCTGTAAGCAATTAAGCAATATATTTTTTTTTTGTTACACCATTTCTGCATTGAGAAATAGCCAAGTAAAGTGGCTGAAAATTGCCATCTAGTGGCTTTGCAATGAGTATCTCAAGCTGGATAATGGCACCATATTGCAGTCTTATGAGCAAAAGTGGTGCTGGTATGGTCCTTCTCAGGCCACTACAGAAAAGATTAGGAAGTTGGGAGGAGAGAACAGCATTTTCTCCCCTAATTTTTGTGCTGTATCAGACCCACAGGTTTTTATCTGTGGCAGCAATATGAAGTTTTCCACTTAGAGAAATGCACTTCAAAAGCAGTGACCTTTTTCATAGAACATATCATCTAGTAGTACATCATGACTATGGCTTTAACAATCACTAATTCATATAGTTAGCTCTATTTTCTGTGTATATACATACCTCTATATTGGAGTATATATATACATATATATGTATATATATCATTCACCATGTTGCTGTTTTGGCCTTGGCATTCTGTAAATAATTTCATATGCACTTCCCAGCAGAAGAACTGAATTTAAGTTAGTTGTCAAAGACATCAAAATTATTGCTATAAAACTGGTTTCTACATCTATTTCCTCATTCTTTTTTGTCTAAAACTCCTTATCTCTAATGTCTGTTAGACTTTATTTCTACACAATACCTTGTATGAGACAAAAAAATGAGATTGTATCCCCTTCTTCTTCAGATGAGTTACTTGTGGTATGGCCATGCCAGTTCACTTGGATTGTATCCCTACCTGTATTGTTTTTTTTTGTTTATTTTTTTGTTTGTTTTGTTTGTTGTTTTTTTTTTCTCTATTCCTGCTACTGTACTGTCACCCGAAATATGAATTTTTATACATATATATATATATATATATATGTTCTTACATCCAGTAAGAACTGGCATCTCCTAAAATAGATGTATTGCGTGCAGATTTTGTGAAGGCTGGGTGGCAGCACACTAAACCACTCCAGTTATAATAGTCTTTCCCAGCTGCTTGAAAGCTGGAGAACTTTCCAGTTCCTAAAGATAATAATGAGACGATGGGAGAACAAAAGAAGAAACAGGAGGGAAGTTTCTGGAGAAGTCTGAAGAATCCAAATTAGATATGAAAGTGTTGAAACAGACCTAATTCCACCAAATTTGTATAGTGGTGTTTTGTCTTATTATCTTTTGGCTTATTATCTAGCCACTTTAAACATATATTAAGTCTCAGTTTACAGAGATGTGGTTGACAATTACTTGCTAGCAGGAACATATTTACCATGGGAGATATAGAATCTGAAGAGGACTGACTGTTTGGAACAATGTAATGAGAAATTCTGGCTCTTATATGCAGAGAATTATTAACTATTGCTTAGATCTTGCTCCAACATTTGATTTGATTCAAAATTAAAAATTCAAAAGTGGTAGACTACTTTTCTTACAAGAGCATATGTACCTTGAATGAATTGCAATGTAGCTGAATTTTACCTGTGTCCTGGTTTCAGTTAGGACAGAGTTAATTTTCCTCCTAGTAGCTGGCAGGGTGCTATGTTTTGGATTAGAATGAGAAGAGCGCTGATAACATGCTGATGTTTTAATTGTTGTAGAGCAGTGCTTACACCAAGCCAAGGACTTTTCAGCCTCTCTCTGTCCTGCTAGCGTGCAGGCTAGGGATGCAGCAGGAGCTGGGAGGGGACAGACCCAGGACAGCTGACCCAAACTGGCCAAAGGGGTATTCCATACCATCTGGCGTCATGCTGAACAATATATAGGGGTGGCTAGCCGGGGTGGAGGGGGGGCCGACTGCTCGGGGATAGGCTGGGCATCGGTCAACGGGTGGTGAGCAATTGCATTGTGCATCACTTATTTCGTACACATTATTACTATTAATACTATTATTATTATTATTATTGTTGTTATTCTTTTCCCTGTCTTAATAAACTGTCTTTATCTCAACTCACAGACTCCACTTTCCCGTTTTTCTCCCCCATCCCGGAGAGGGAGGGGGGAGGGTGAGCGAACGGCTGTGTGGTGTTTGACTGCCAGCTGGGCTAAACCACAACAACCTGCCAAGGTACCTGGGATGGTAACTCCAGAAACAAGTGATAATTCTTTGTGTGCTGGTATTACTGACATTATTTATTACCTATGGTTTTAGGAAATAGAGGTGGGGAAAGTATTTCAAATGGGAATAGGAAGTAAGAAGTGAAAGGGAAGAAAGAATGAGCAACAGAAATAGAGGAAAATGTAGATAAAAACAAAGAAAAAAAGAAGAGAATAAGTAGGCAATATAGCCTTCCAAAAAGGAGTAAATTTCCAGAGGAAGTGGTGCAGCAGTGTTGCAGGTGAGGACTGGGCAGGTTACGGAGTAGATTCTGGCACCCCTATAGATGAATAGAATTCACCCCTATAGGTGAATAGAGACAATAGAAGTGCTCATGGGAAGCTGACAAGTTCTGAACTTTTTTTGCTGTAAGGATTGAATAAGGCCTAAGGATCTAGCTTTGTGCTCAGGGGATTTGGGAACCTATCTCAACCCGGTCATGCAAGGATGTATATGCCAAATGTTTTTCTTGATTTAAGACTGGCCCTGTCCAAGGGAAAAAAAGAAAGAGAAGACAGTGGGTGAACAAAGACAACTTTGGCAATGACAAGTTGTTTTCTAGGAAACGGAACACTCTCTTCGGCTTCATCGTGTTCAGTTTTGAGCCCCTCTCTACAAGAAAGACATTGAGGCCCTGGAGTGGCTGAGGGAACTGGAGTTGTTTAGTCTGGAGAAGAGGAGGCTCAGAGGAGACCTTATTGCTCTCTACAGCTACCTGAAAGAATGTTGTGGGGAGCTGGGGGTCAGCCTCTTCTAGTAGCAGGATGAGAGGGAATGGCCTCAAGTTGCACCAGGGGAGGTTCAGGTTGGAAATTAGGAGAAATTTCTTAGAAAGAGTGGTTAGGCATTGGAAAGGGTTGCCCAGGGAGGTGTTGGAGTCACTGTCCCTGGGGGTGTTCAAGGAAAGGTTGGATGTGGTACATAGGAACATGGTTTAGTTGGTAATATTGGTAGTAGGGAGATGGTTGGACCAGATGATCTTGGAGGTCTTTTCCAACTTTAACGATTCTATGATAAACCACATAATAAAACTCTAAAGATTTGAATACATTGAGCAAGTGGTTCCAAACTTTTTTTTTTCTTTATCCCACCATAGGTTATTTACATACTTCGAACACTGCATACTTTCTTGAAAATATGTCAAATACAAAAACTAAAATAAGTATGTCCTCCAAATTAGGTCTGCTGTGTGTGTGCATCCCAGCTGTATTCAATCTAGAGTTCACATACTGTAAAAATAAAGCAACTTATACTGTATATGATGTGACAAATGCTTCTTGTCATGTTAGAGGGACTTGAGACATCACTGTCAGCCAGTTGAGTTTACTGTTCCCATGGTGGTTGAAGAGAACCTGATCTGCCCCATTTTGCAGTAGCCTAGAAGGAGATGCTCAGTCATTTACTGCCTTGTAGTTGAGTTTCAGCATTCACTCATTGAAGAGGCAGTAACTTCTGTCTGAGAAGACAATAATGCATAAAAGCAATTTGTCAACAGAGGAAAAAAGAAAAAACAAACAAACTTAATACCTCTACATGCAGAGTTCAATCTGAAAACAAATTGGACACTTTTTTTTTTTTTGCTCAAGGAATGAAAATATGAATGAGTTCAGCTGACAGCTGATTTTTGTGTGCTTTGTGGCATAAGAAAAAAACTTTTTAATTGACAAAAATTTTAGATGTCACTGAGGTTGCAATATAAACTACAAGCATCAATGTAGTGTAAAGCCATTTTTTCCTCTTATTTATCTGTAGGATGTTTGTTACAGCCATAAAACACTTTGCAGCTCTTGACAAATGAACATTCCCCTGTTACCTGACAAGGCAAATTACTTATCTCCACAATTCTTTGAATAAAATTTCCTGATTTGCCTATGGAATAGGAAATAGTCATTACTCTACTGGTGAATATAAGTAATTAAAAAAAAAAAAAAGCTATTGTTTTGTCAAAATTAATAAATGGACCACAAATAAAACTGTAAATCAAAAACAGTTATATTGGTACACTCCTCATATCCATAAAAAATAAAGATATTTGTAAATACAGTTTAGTAGTGTTATTAACCCATTCCATGGTTTGGATTTGAGAGTGAGATTACTGGAGATGCTGAGTGGTAGAGATCTGTGGGGAAGTCTCTTGAAATATGAAGGAAAATGAAACTTTCTAAAAAAACATATATATATATATGTTATATATATATTGTATATGTATATAAAATATATAAAATATATCATATAATAATATGTAAATATATTATATATTGTATAATATATGTAATATTATGTAATGGTATATATGATATATTATATATTAAAGATATATATTAAAGATATCATGCCATTCCTCACTGGTGAGGGAAGGAGTATTCACTGTTGTTTCCACAGTGCTGCAACGGGTTGTTCTGGAGTCACACAGCTGCTGGTCTGGGAACAACCCTGTCACAGCAGACAGAACAAATAAATGTGTTGCTGTACCTTGGAGAACAGCATACTTAATGTTTGTCTGTCTGCTGAATTCTAGGCCTAGCCTGTGGGCAGTGGATGACACTGCTTGTATAAGCTTAAAATTAATCTATGAAAGGCTAGATATTCCTTTTTTTCAAAGGCAAAAATAACAGAGAAATTGACTCAGAAATTATCCATTCTACCTATCAAATATGCATGTTCACGTTACCTACCAACAAAGATATGGATAACATATCCTACAGCAGTGATGGTTTTGAAAGCTTGGGACAAATATAAATAAGCATTTCTAAAAAAACATTCTTTGGAGATGAACTGAAGAAGCAGCAACCACATTCCCATGGTCAGAAGTACACTGCCCTTTGTCAGGTCTTTCCTCCCGGTACCATAAAAACATTACAGCTGCTCAAATCCTATAGCCTTTCAGGATTATGGAGATAATGAAGAATACTGTGTTCTTTTGGTTTTGGATACAGAGACATGTCTCTCATCGCTGTGTCTAATATCTTCAATAAATTGAATAAATTAAACTAAAGAAAAAAATAAGAATGAACCCTCCCATCCCCAAACTACTGCTTCCCACACATCCTGTGTGCAGATTCTCACTACATTTCAACAGCTAATGGAACACAAAAAATAAAAAATGTATAAGTCTCCTTAGCGTCATTTCTTTATATCTGCCAAAAGTCGGGTAGAAATGACTACAGCTGAAAACTAGATACAAAAGTCAAATTTGATCTAAGCTTCTATTGCCTACATCTGGCATTGAAGCAATTCATCTGGTTGACAATCTCCATTCAGTCAAGTCCAAAGACACATTAATATTCCTGCTTTCTGCCTCATGCTGTATTGGGTACACAACTGCAATGGATTTTTTTGCATTATTTTTCCCCCTGTATCCTCCAAGAATCTAGTAAAAAATATGTTCTAAGTGAAAGAGAACCCCAGTGACTGGAAAAAATTTGTGTGAGTTAATAGTGAAGTCTGTAATGCACTCACATATCTATTACTTGTAGCTTTAAGACCTTGTGAAAATATATGAAACATTATAAACTAGGACCAGGCAGCATGAAATTACTATAGAAATGGTCTCATAGAAAATGAGATGTTCTTTCAACAACTCTGATGGAAAAGGAGAGGCAAAACTATCTTCATCATGTTTCTAAAAAGCTGCTGAATAGTTTTGCACCACATGTTCCTCTTTTTTTTAGGAAAAAAAAAAAAAAAAAAAGAAAAACACCAAAAAGCACATTAACACATAACACATTACCCCAGAGAAATCTGCTTCTTCTTTCCAAAAAATATAAGTTCTGAACTGAAATGTCACATTGAAAATGTCACATTGAAAAGTTACTGAGAACTATTTTAAATATCCCAGTCTGAAAACCAGTGCAGCATTTGTCAATTCCATATGAAATGAAATCTGTGAAAAACATATTTCAGTGGTCACAAAAAAAGCTCCACCCATTTCTCCTAGAGGCAGAAATCCAAGTGGAAAATTTTCAAACATTTATGGTGGTAAGCTGTTTTAACAAGAATGCCAACACTGGCTCTCTTGGGGGCAAGACTGGAAGAGAAACAGGAAACCTTAGGGGTACACTTTGGATGCTGGCAATCAAAATTGTTGTGTAACAATATGGTGGCATCAAGAACTAGAGGCTAGTTGCCAAAAAAAAAAAAGTGTCATAGATGCAATGTTGAGTTTCAACTACGGAACTCTGAAAGCAGCAAAACCTAGGGTAGCCTTTAGAGTCAGCAAGAAGAAGAGACAAAAAGCAGAAGATAAAGAGAATGGCGGGGAGCAAATATGAGCAGAAAGAAATACAAATTTCTGAAAGGAACACACAATCCAGTCAAAACTAGCAATGAGATTAGCCCTACCCTTTCCTGTCTATGTCTGTTTCTAAAACATCATGTTTTCACCCCTATTTCCTTTTATACACACACACAAGAAAATGAAAGGTCCATCATGTTGTTGATTATATCCCGTGGTAGGCAAGGTGCCACAAATGTAACCAACTTCAGCTCTGATATTGTTTCTCTCCTGACTTTGCTGGTGCGTCATAGTAACCTTGGCTACAGGGCAGTTATTGATTCAAAATACTAATACAATGTGAGAGAATTTCACTGCACAACAGGATTATTGTGACTGACCTGAACAGCCCCTGCTTCAGCAGCAAATGCAGAATCCAAGTATTTGATCACCTTGTTAGATATTTTGCACTGCAGTCTGATGCCTTCTTGTGTTTGTCCAAGAACTTGCAACTAAGAAGTAAAAATAAGAATATAACATACAACACATTATTGTATTAGTGTGACACAAGCATAGTACTAGAAAAATGTGAGACCAGAATGATGTTTTTTTCCATTGCCAGAGAAAGAAGAATGCTATAAAAGTCATAACTACAACAAAACACCAACAAAAAAGTTTTGCCACCAATGTTACCACTGAAGTTGTTACCCAATTCTGCATGGACAGAACTTCTTAGCATCTTCCATGTCCTACAGCTTAGCTCATCCCACCTACTACTATCATGACAGATGCTCAGGTATTTTTCTCTGTGCTTTTTATTACTTCATTTTACCTTCACTGTAATAATAACTCTCAATCCTAGTGACACTGTTTGCCACTGGTTAAAGACAGTGGTTGGAATTAAAAATTTGGTTCAGATGAATTATTTCTTTTGAACAAAAAATTGCCTGAATACAAAGCTATATTGCAGCATACCTACAGTTTTAAAATTATGATTACATACTGTTACCTAATCGTTTTTCAGCACTTTTTCACATGCACAGCTTGTGGAATAGTTTATGCATTGCAAAATTCATGCAAAATTTACCTTTTTTACAGCTGACTGATGTTATATACTCATTTGTACTTCACTGGAGTGCAGGGAGGATGCAAAATAATATTCAATTAAAGCAAAAGCAATTTTCTTAAGTTTGAACAACAAGCAAAGATGCAGAGCAGCAGTGAGGCATGTCCACAAGAGCCTGTTTCAATCCGTTCCAGACATGAGCAGCTTTCCCCCCCAAGTCCTGTCGGTCTAGGTCCTTACAAACATGGCCACAGGCTGTCTGCTTTCTCAGCCAGCCACCCATGGAGGGGGATTTGTGTGTATTTACCCCTGTTTGACGGCTTCCTCTGTGAGCTTTCTTCTTGGATAAACAAGACTTGGTACTGAGGGAATCTAATTTTTGTGAATTTTCTGTTTATGATGTAACACTCACAGATTGGTCACAACTTTTAAATAAATTTCACATGTGAAAGGATAGTCCCTGATACAGCATATTAAATCAATCACAATATTAAGCAAATAAACATTTTCTACTCTTCCTCACTCTTTGTTCCCTATGTTCTTTCCTCCAAAATAAGTTGTAAACCTGATATGAAACCTTTCAAATATCTATGGATTCTTCCAGAATTAATTTTGTATTTTCCTACTTGGAGATCAGTTCTGAATTCAACCACACACACACAGCTGACTTCAAAAACAGAAGTTCGGAGTCTTCTTCACAGAAACGAGAAAGGTAAATGTAAGTATTTATCAAAGAACAAACCCAACTCTTGGCTACTTCTCAGCCAGTTAACTGCTTTATCTACATGACCATACAGACTTTCACATCAATACCAAAAGATACTTTTAATCCGAGCCTAAGGAATAAAATCTTCATCTGACAAATGCTGTTAGGCCATTTACCTGAAAGGGTAGATCCCAAGGAGGCTCCACTCTGCTAGAATTTTGTCCTCTATTTACAGGATGCAGGTCTGTAGAGGAAAATTCTTAAATTTACCTAAATACAACTGGGCAGAGCTCTTTCAATAGATAGGTACTCCAAACCAGGAGCACTTCATATTTCAGGAACAGTGAAACTCAGGAATTTCACATCCATCATAAAGGGTACATATATTTCTGAGTGAGTCTTGGCCTGAATATTCTGAAAAATTTTCAAGCTTCATTATTGAAACAGTAATTTTCTCTATTAATAAAAGTTCATTGCTTCTGAGGAGAGATTGTATTTATATCTATGAATGAAAAAAATGGGCAATTTTTTATATTTTTAAATTCTAATAATTTGATGTCATATGACATCCCTCTGATTACTAAAGGTGTTGCTCTTCTGCTGTTGAAGAAATGGTGACTCAGAAAGCATGTTCTTATTTTATGTAAGAAGGACTTCGTATTATGTATGTAAAATAATTTTCACAGGAATACATTTTTAATGTGTTATGTTACTAAATACATTGTAATTAATGGGAATCACACATTAAGATATTAGTGCAACATGCTAGAACTTAAATGTCTTGCTTACAAATCTTTTTTTTTTTTTTTTTTTAATTAAGGATAAACTTGCACCTTTCCATGTTAGTGTGTTTCTTTGCCTAAGAACATGGAGTCAGAATTGGAAGATGTATTTTTATAGAACAAAATTTATTTGCAGGAGATATGTTAGCAAGTCTTGGAATGCATAACATTTAACTGCACGACAGTTCCAATTGCAGAAAAAAGAGATGTGGTACTGCACACTCAGTGATATCATACTAACCACGAGCATCTGGCTGTACTGCTCTAGGAGAGGAGGTTCAGTCCTCCAAGTTCTCAATCTTTCTCTTCCCTCCCCACATATTTTATATTTTAAGTTCAGTAAAAGAATTTTGTTTGAATGTACTCTCCAGGATCATCTTGCTGTTCTTCCCACAGCAGCAAATCTTTGTGCTAACTTTGCACCAAGAGGTATGATCACAGGTTCTAAGCCAGCTATGAAGAGGGAGGCAGAGGAAAGGAATCCAAAATTACTAATATCAAATACAACCAAAGATCCCCAAACCACTTATTCTTTGGAAATCCTTCGTTTGGATCTGAATAGGAGAAATGTAAAAGAGCTTATGCTTAAAAAATGTTCTTCTTTGACCACCCACTCACATTTTTTAAAACATTTTCAGTACTGACCTTATTTTATTCCATTTCAAAATCATGTAATTGATTTACTTTAGTGTGAAAAGGAAACTAAATGGAATGTTGAGCATATATGAACATGTAATCTTTTTATATTAAATACAATTTTAATATCATAATATTGAAAAATTAAATAAACATATTGGGAGCACTTAGCATATGAAAAAACAATACAAACAAACAAAACCATTTTTTTTATTATTACAGAAAACAGAAACAAAACAAAAAAAAACACACACAAAAAACTATTTTCTATTAAAAAAGGCAGTTGAGAGTGCCTTGTATTTTTGTACCAAAACACAGAGTGTTGGCTGAGGAAAACATTTAGGTTGTGGTAATATTTCCCTAATGGAAAAATATAGTCTACTATGTTCAGAGCAGAATGGGAAATATCATTAGCAAGAAACAGGAGCTAGGATTATGCCAAATTGTTAGGCAGCAGTAATATGAATATGCCCTAAAACCTACTCTGTTAATGAAGGACATTTATTATACTTATGCAAATATGATGTAGGAGGTAAAATAATTTTGATAAATTATTTTTATAGTAAAAATTTAAAAAATGGATGTGGATCTTGATTCCATATACATTTGGGTATTGACTATGTCCAGGTGAAGGTTCTGCACTTCTGTGCCCTCTGCTTTGAGCCATGATATTGAGCCTTCTGGTACATTTCTTAAACCTACTGCCTGCTTTTAGAGGCCACATTTTAATGAAAATGTTTTGTTTTCACTTTGAACTGCATGATCAGGCAAGAAATAACGTGTAGCTACCATTATAGAAAACCACTTTATGAGATAAGAATTAACATTGAGTACAGATTGATAAATAAAAAAGCTGAGAGATAACAGAGTATATTCAAAATAATTCTCACATTCAAAATTCATTCATGAGTTTTATCATATGTCACCACACTTTCAGAGGTGTTAACCCTAGACTACATTAATAAGGAAAAACACGTATTAACTATATCTATAGGCCTCACTTTTAACAGCCAGACACTCAGAGAAGACCATGAACTTCAACATAATGGTATAGACAGGAAAATCCTGCAATCATTTTGTTCAAGAGCTCAAATTCAGCAGTGCATCTGGGCTTCCATTCTAAAATCTATTTACAAGCTCAATTCCTGATTCAAGTACCCAGGTGTTTCCAAAATGGGATGTACACAGTGGAGTGTGAGAACACTCTCTGAAAACTTTGTAATTTGCATACTTAAATAAAATAAAATAAACTCAATATATACTGCAAGTAAATTTATGCTTTAAATTTCTCTATCTCAAAGTGACACTCTGTCTTGCCTGTGTCAAGCTTGCTTCAGGTACAGTTTTTAAGCACTTGCAAACAGATTTTTTTCAAATATTTAGAATATTTAAAGTACTTTGTTTTGCACAGAGCTGGGACCTCTGGTATGCTGCATTAGCAGCATGATTAGTAGCCTTTATCTCACTTTTGATAACACTTTTTTAGGCTTCAGTGTGTACACCAGTACTTTGAAATACCAGGCAATAAAAGGAGTCAGTCTACCATGGATCTTAAATAGTTAGAAAGTCTAATTCACTAGTTGGACTACAGATGCCATAATTGTTTCATTATCATGTCTTCTCTTCACACATTTGTAATGAGATAGTTATTAATATTAGCCCTTAATATTCTTAAATTAGGATATTATATGAAAAAGTAAATAAATAACAGTGCTATGTATATCATGTCCGCCCCTAAAACCATTTGCATTGTGTTTATGAAAAGAATCCCAGAAATCAACCCTTGTGAATTTACATGCAAGGAAATTATTTTGAAAAATTACTAAAAAGTTCTACCAATATTGTGTCCTTCACATGAAAGTCATCGTAATGAAAAGATTCTATATATGCATGCATCTGTAACAGTTAGATGGGTTATGTAAAATGGCTTATATAATAAAGAAAACTAGTAAGTCTTAACATTTAGCAAAGGTGATTGTGATTTTTAGGTAATTAAATTTTGCAAACTGCTATGTCCACTAATGAGCACACAAGCTGATTTAGTAGAATTAGTCCTTTGTATTCAATAGAGTAATATATCCCTCTTTGTATTGCAGGGACAAAAGAGAAGTGTTGTCAGGGAACTGCCTGCCTACACACACAAACACTCTCTATAGAAATTGCCATTTTATTGGAAGCATGGAGGAATTTCACTGTGAAAACACAGGAAACCCAAGCCAATATTTGACATAGCTAAATTCAATTATCAGACACTTTCATTCAAACTTGAGGATGGTGTTTCAAAAGCCACTGTTTTGTTACTGCCTGCTAAAAGCCTTTATGGCATTCTTTATGATTATTAGTGAAACAGAAATTAAATGGCTACTGACCCGTACAGTGTTCACAGGAGTCATGTGTTTCAGAGACCCAGATACTGCATCTGCATCACTGTGTGATGAACATCACGTACATTCCCAATTAGGATTTGCCTTGGAGTGCCAGTATAGACGAATGAAGGAAATTTGATGAAACTTTTTAAAATGATGCCACAACAAAATGAATGTAATGGTCTTGTTTTCTGTTTTAAGCTATGTATGATTGTTTTGTAAGCTTATGTTCAAGAAAAAAAAAAAAAAGAAAAAAAAGATCTCAGTAATGTCTACTAGAAAGAAATGAGTTAATATAGAAGTCTGAAAGACTCAGCATACCTCTTGAAAGAAGAGTTAGGGATTATAATGCTGACATAAGTAGGTGTATTGACTATCTCAGATATTGAAAAACCATAACCATGCAATTTTTAACATGCAAAAAACAATAGCATGATGCCAGACAGCATAATCCTGCTAACAGCAATATGCAAGAAAAACCTTTTTTCCTTGTTTCTCAGGTGGAATATTCTGAATTCATACTTTTAAAAATATACTACAGTGCCACCCATTGCTTTTAAGACAAAGTCAAGCTGATGGCAAATTGTCAGTGCCATCAGCCATTTCTGCTGCCTTCAGCAGCAACCTATCACTGCTAGCACCAATTTCCCACTATTCTGGTTCTGACAGCAATCTACCCTTTTCAAGCAATCTAGCAGGCCAGAAAAAGAAATCTGTTGTTTGAAGATGCCCAAAAACTGAATTGTTAGTTATAATCCTTTCTAAGAGGTTTAACTGATTCAGTGTATTTAAGAAAGCCTAAAATTATTGGTATTCTACACATTTTACTCCTGCCCAACCACATATTGCCATGTAAATATTAGGTTCATCCATATATTCAAAATTATCTTTTTTATATGAGACTTAAAACAGGGTTATAATTTCCCTTTTTCTAAATGCTCTCTAATAAATCACACTTGAGAGTGTTCAGTGGTAAGTATTTAAGGAGAACTTGGTATCTTTTTTTTCTTTTCATTTAAAAGACAAATGGCATACATACATATAACAAGTACACACACAGATGATCTGGGAAGAGTATAAGTTTCTAGCTGTAACAGTACCTCAAAATGGTATTCCCCAATAATTGCTTTACATGGCAGTTTTATATGGAAAATGTATAAAAGTCCCATTTCCTGATAAGCTCCTATGCAGCTTGCAGAACTGGCGCCTGCACAGCTGTATTTTCCCAATCCCATCCATTTGCAGGGCCATGTTTTTCATAAGCAGAAAGTTATTTACTACCTCTTGTCCACACACTACCTGGCTAACTTTTTGAAAACACTTTGTCTTGCACAGATGTCATTTGTTGCAATTTCTGTGAGTCCTGCGCTTGCCTCTGCAGAACAAAACAAAGGCTAATTCTTTCCTAAAGGTTTGCTTGCCACAATAGGAAAGTAACATGCAGGAACCAAAAATATATGTTGGTGAAGAGCCTGCCAGCAGCCTGAGAAAGAGTTGAACACTGGTCAGTCAAAAAGGCATTTCAATTAAAACTTTGTAAATGCTGTATTTAAAGTCTCTTTACAAGGAAGCCTCAAACTGCCATTGTTCAACATGATTTAACATTTTCTGTTAGCCTCTAGCTAGGCGGGGGAGATGGAAGTTGGCCCTCCCTACACCAGACAAATTCCAGCTAAGACTGTCTTCCTTTATTACCATCAAACTTTCCCAAATGAAGTGAACCTAAAATACAACAGCATTTTTAGGCAGGAAAGTGAGTCTGGGCATTGAATTTTCATTCATAGAGGCTTGTCCAAATAATAACCCTCTGTCTGCTGTCACTTTCTTATGAACAACATAATTTAAGATGGTTTCAGGAGCATGAAATTAAATCATTCACAGTGGACAGATCTTCTAATAACAAGACACTTTTATCTCACAGGCAGCAGTGTTGTCAGACTTAGGCATAATTAGGACTAGCAATCAGTAATTTTGCTGTAAAGCAGCTGACTGAACAATAGAGACTTTTAAAAATAGACTGCAGCTAAAATCTTTAATATTGATTCAGATTGTGTATTTGGAAACTTCCACACAGCTACATACTATTTTGCTTTGCTAAATATTAACATGTACAGAGTTTGAGGTAATTCTTGTTTTCAAACCAGTCACTTCCCCTTTGAATTCCAGAACCGTAGTTATTCATACCCTTGTATATTATTGATGGTGGAAACAAATTTATCTTCTGGGATTTTGGAAAATTTAATCACCTAATGGAATCTTTAATGCAAAATATGATACTATCTTAACCTAAGTTGTAGAGGAGAGTAATGTGGGAGGCTAGCATTTTTAGTAAAATAACTGAGTGTTATAAAAGACCCATAGGAATGTGAAAGAAACAGAAGAAGCAAAATATATTAAGTGACAGGAAAGTCAAAATAAAGATTAATATTTGAAAGTAAGACACTTCAGAGGAACACTAAATCAGTGTTTCCCTCTAAAATGCATGTCTCCTATCACCTTTCATTAAAAGATGAAGGAAACAATACATACATAATCTACCATAAAACTATAAAATTACATACTGTATTTGCATTATTGTTATTATTGTCATTTCTGTTACCAGTTGTGATGCTTTACCATCCCACAAGTTTTAGTTTATTTCATAAAAACTTCATTCTCATCAAAACTCATTAGGTGTAAATCACCTTAAATTTTCCTTTAACTCACTTCCCTCACCATGGTTCCTTGAAAAGTATTGCACAGTGTCACACAAGTTTATTTTGTCAATGAATACTTTGAAGCACAAAGACAAAGTGATTTTCCCAGGACATAGAAAAACAGTGGTAGAACAGGTTAAAGGTGACAGATGTTTTGAGCCCTACATCAATCAGGATATAGCTGTTTAACAACCTGTAATAAGGCTAGAGATTCACAGGCTACTCAGAAATATTCTTACATCAGACACTGGTATATGACTTTTTTTTTTCTACTTTAATGTCACTTCAGGATATCCAATGCAGCAAGCAGTTACTAAAATAATGCCCCAGGTCACTCATAATCTTTTGGAACCTAGGAAATTATGATACTAGAAGAACACAAGGTGTTGACTTAAACCCTGATCTGTACAGATGATCTTCCTCATCCTTTTTTATTGTCATTCATGCAAGTTTTCAGGCGTCACCTCCTGAAGAGTTTCTTGATCTCCTCACACAAAGAGGGATTGGCCTAAAGATAAAATAGTATCACTCGTACTACTCCTATTTCCTAGTTTTCATTTCTTGCCTTATCTTCTGATCAGCTATAACCAAAAAAGAACCATAATCACTTGTTTTTCCTTTCCTACTTCTCTTCTTGCCAGATGTTTACTGCCTATTAATTCACTGTGATATATTAAAATAAAACAATGAGGGCTATATGTTATGTTCCACTAGAGCATTGTAGCAAACCTAAATGGTCAAATTAAAAAACAAACAAACAAGCAAACAAACAAACCAAAAACAAACAAACAAAAAACAGAAATAATAACTAAACTACATCACTGTTTAAATTCTATCATTGCTTTAGAACTTCTTCCACTGGAGAAGTCACTCTAGATGATGCACCAACAAAGTCAAAATTAGTCTGAAAATGATCAGATGGAGTCAACAATAAAGACCTTTAGTGACTGTTATTGATGCACAAGCCTTAATCCAATCTCCATGACAAAATTTAGCATGAATTACTTGAAGCTCTGGAATGGGTCACATAGTAGTGCCTGGACCCTATTGATCTGTGTATGTCTCATAAACCAGATTATTTTAATGTTATCAGGGGAATACAGATATTGAGCCTTTCTTCACTCCCAGAATATGTAGGAAACATAAGATTATGGATGTGCAACCTGTTTTCTTCATGTGGTCTCTTTTTTTGTTACACTTGGAAATTTTGTCTGATAAGAAAAGAAGAGGATTGATTTATTGGGGATATCAAGATGCTTCAGAATAGAGCAGTTTTCTCTGATGTTGCTGCAAAATTGCCAGAAATCCTATGAGAACAGCCATTCACAGACCTGTGTTGGACTCCCCATCCCATGCTCAGATTTCTCTGGATTCTCTGAACATGTGTCTACTGTGTATAAGCACTGAGTCTGACACATGTAGAAAGTATCAGGTTCTGCTAGAAGTTTATTTGCAGTTTGTCTGACATACACTAGATGTGTTGGATCCACTCTCCACGCAGTGCATGATACATATACTTACATTTCCATCCAATGTTTTGTGAAAAAGTCCCGAGTGGATGACCAGAGACATATTAAAGAAAAAGAAACTCGGAGAGGTTGTTGCGTAGGAAAACACACACAATGCAACATATACTAGCTTGGGATCCAAAGGAATGTAAAAAAAATATTTTTTGGAGGTTAAGCTCATTTCATATAAACTATATGTATTTTAGTATTTCATTATCTTCCTGAATGATTAATATTTCATCACACAGAGAAACTACTAATCCATCTGTATTTTTAACCATGTAAATTATAGGATGTGATGGATATAGGATATGACAGTACATGGTCATCATGCACCCATAAATCATAGGATATTGACTATTGTAAATTTCAGCTTCTGTGGCTGCACTAACAAATAAACCCATGTATTTTAAAAAATGATTCATCTTTCAGGAAAAAAAAAAAAAAACTACTCAAAATTTTAACTATAAATTGTAGTCATGACATCATGGACTACTTTAGGTTGGAATAGACATCTGGATGTCTATTCTGAAACCTTGCTTTAAGCAGAGCCAGCCCTGAAATTAGATCAAGTTGCTCTAGCTGAGTTTTGAAAAATTTCCAAGAATGGTGTCACAGGTCACAGGCTAATTGGTTGAGGTAGCCACAAAAACAGAGCCATACCACTCATATAATCAAAAAGTATTAACATCGCAGGGCAGATATAGCAGGCAAGCAATATTTCTGTTCCAAGATTTCTATTCTACTACATACACTCACACACTTGCAAATCAGATCCCAGCTCCTCTTGGCCAGTTAATACAAACTTGCACCACGGACCTGAGGGAATGGGGCACTCACTGTGACTGCTCGACACGTGGGGTTCTGCTGGCATCTTGGCCCTTGCACATAACTGTTCCACCTCAGGCTCTGCCTTTTACATGTCCAAACATAAACTCCAGCTGTTTCCCTCCTTTCCCAGATGCTAGGGGCTAGTCTTAACTATTTATTGCTTTCTAAATTAGATTGTCAACATAAACTGTTAATGACCTTGCTAATCACACAGCCCCAGGCCAATTTCTTTGACTTTCTCCATATCTAAGGCAATTACTGATTGTCCCTAGTGTTTCTATCACCCTCCTTCATCAAATATACCATAAAAAGTATAAAGACTGCTACATCTGGGCTTCTTTTTTTTTTTTTTTTCCAGCTTGTACCAGGTTAATCTAGTCAGTTCTCTGAATGGGTAGATACAGTCAAGGTCTCGTTTGCTTTTGCAGTACTTTTGGCTGTGCTTGTAAATTTTTTTCCTACACCTAGTCAGAATTTCTCTTGTAATTTGTAGGGAAGTCTCTCGTCTTTTATTGTGCACCTCCAAGAAGAGTCTGTTTTTTTTTTTCTCTGTAAATTTCTATTGGACCTGTGAGGACAGCAAATAGTTACCCCTTACCACATTGGACTTCTCTGTTGACTCAAGTTCAGTTTGCTTGCTCATCTCCACACTTTTTTTTTTTTTTTTTTTTTTTCCTGTAAAGTAGCTCCTGGTCAGTTGGCTTCCTCTTGCTCTGCTGAGTGGAGTAATTCCACCTCTAGGGGACAAAAGGCACTTCATTTTCCTTTGTTGAACTTCATGAAGTTCCTCCCAGGCTAGTCGCCCAATATGTTGAGATCTCTCTGACTGTAAGCCTGCCCTCCCATGTGTTCTCAGTTCACCTCCTTTTGATATAATCTACCCATCAAGGTGGTTAAAGTCACCCAAGCGTGGGATTGGGAGACTTATTTCAGTAGCGTGAAAGTGGCTTTAGCTACTTATGCTTTTTGATGGAATGGTCTGTAGCAAATGGTGAATGTGACATTTTCCTTGTCCGCCCACAATACTCTCAACTTCTTGACAGACCTCTGATAGAGCAAACCTCTATGTGTTTAAGTCACTTTAGGCAGAACACAACCTCCCTTCCTTGTGTTTCTTCTCTCTCCCAGAGAACCTATTTCTACCTCCTGCAGTAGACTTTTCCCACCATCTTTCTTTAACACCAATGATTCCATAGCTGTGACTGTGCATGGATCTCTTTGTCCTTTTTGTTTCCCATGCTGGGTGTATTGGTGTACAGACACTTCAGATGGGCCCATGGTAGCTTTGTTTCTCAGAGGACTGTAAGAGTCTTATCTGTTATGCTGCCCTAGCTGCTGTTTCCACTTTAATTCCTTGGGCTGTGGACTTCATCCCTGGTGAAGCTGGTATGACATCTCCCTCATGCAGTTGGAAAGTTTTTCTTAATCACTTCATCAGTCAATTCTGTCTCTTCTCAGTAGTCCTCATTGCTCAAGGAAGTCCCATGGCCATACCAGAAAAGAGAATTCTAAAAAGTCCGTGGGAGGTCTTTCAGAAAGCTTTCAATAATGAGAAAGAGTACAGATATTCTCACACACATGAATTTTTCTGCTAAACCTATCTACAATTATATAATACATGAGAACTAAGGGACGATTTCATGTTAGCACAAAGAACTGAAATTTCAATGAAAAAAAGTTACTAACCCATAGACATCTGCCTTAAACAGTCAGTTAGAGACAGAAAAAAAAAATAAAAAAATGCAATCCTCACATTTTTCAGATGTTTTCTAAATTTTCTGTTTAATTGAACTTACTTAGGTTGTTAATGCTTATCTTCAGTGATGGAATAAAATAAGCGTTGGTTACAGTTTAATATATGCATAATATGCTGATTGTTCCCATGTGACCTCGTCAAAATCTTTAGCTCTCTAGAAAGCATTTTTTCTCATTGCAAAAGAGGATTGCTAACAGCTACTTATTTTACTGTCACACTGTGAGAAATAAATATTTAAAGTTCCTTTACTAATTTTGAAAACACAAGTTCCCATATATGCGTGTTATCACCAGCTTATAATAATGTATTTTTTTTTCTTGAGTTAACAAAGCCAAACTTATTTGTCAAGTTAACCTATGAAGACTGAAGGAAAGTCACAACAAGCTACAAGATTTACATAACAAGTTTATAGAAAAAGATGCTATACTACGAAGTTTTACATAGGACCAAAAGTGTTATAGCAGTTTTGACAATGAAAACCAATTAAATCTGAAATAAGATCTGTTCAATTTTTGGAAATAGAAAGATGACATTTCAGAGATTCTGGCACTTCCAGCAGTGCCAAAATCTGACTACTTGAACCATTCATAATGGCCCATGGGGAAAAAAAATCAGTTTGTATGTAATTTGTAATCTGAAGCAAGGCATAGGGATTTAGACTGAATTTAGATTTTGTAGATGAAATCGTTATCAATTCTAATACCAGTTATTTCCTTCTTTTAATTCAGGATGCAAATAGCCTAATAATGGGACTTATTTCAATCACTGAAACTTCTGAAAGCACACTGAAGCTTCAGCTTGTCTGTGGCTTGTCTAAATAACACGGAATAGATACCCCAAAGGAACAATCCACTTTTAGGAGACAGAAGATTTGAGGTTCTCGTTGAAATCACTTTAAATGGACATAATTTGGTGTAAACTGTAAAGTAATCATTGT
This sequence comes from Cygnus olor, assembly GCF_009769625.2. NCBI lineage: Eukaryota > Metazoa > Chordata > Aves > Anseriformes > Anatidae > Cygnus > Cygnus olor. The sequence continues at coordinate 133,048,841 of NC_049170.1, forward strand.
TTGCTGAAAAACAAACAAACAAACAAAAAAAAAAAAACACACACATGCAGGATTACAAAAATGCTTGTATAGTTTTCCACATGATTCTCGCCTCTGATTACAACTGAATATATTATTGAAATCTCTGATCTCCAACGTATGCAAAAATTTTGCAGTCAGTTGAGGAATCCTGTCCTGCTGAGTCTGATATATGCTTATCTTCCTGTTCTTTGGACCTTGATATTAGATCATGTCTACAGCACAATACAAGGAGGATGAACAACTGTTTAGTTCAAGTACTAAAAACTAAGTAGCTTTGATGACACGGAATTTTTTTGTAGCTAAAGCTCATGCTGCTTGTACTTTATGAAGGTATTTGGTAGCTAAACTAGCTCATTTATGTCAACATGAGCAATATTTCATCTTTGGAATGGAGAAGCAGATATATAACAGTAACTTATCTTGTGAATGTTGTAACTGGCCAAAGGTTAGATATTTTTCGGTGCCTGAATATTCTTCAAAGACTTGAAACAATGAAGAACGTGTAGTAGGCATCATTAAAACAGTCTTATTAGAAGGTTACCATTTATGAAATCCAGAACTTCCCTTTGGAGTACACTTAATCATATCTTAAATCCATTCTGGTTCTGATATGGGGAAAAAATTTATTTAAGCTCTTCTGTACCTCGAGAGAAATGTGAAGCACCTGGAGAGAATCAAAAGGAGAGCAAAAAGAAAGATCAGAGGTCTAAAAACATCTGTTATAATAATACATAAATAAGAATAAAGAATACATAAGAATAATATTAACTTTTATTCTACATGTGCACAGTGAGTAAGACAAGCAAGTAATAAATTCAAATTCCAGGAGAAGGAAAATTCTTATTAGACATTAAGACAAACTTTCTAATGCTGTGGCCAGCATAACACTGCAGTAAACTACTCATGAAGTTTTCAAGAACAGGACAGACAGATATCTGCCAGAAATCAGAAGCAGTTTTTCCTACCTGATGATCTCTTCAGGTTCCTTCCAGCTCTCCTGTGCTATTACAGAAGGGGATATTGTGAAGATGTAGTAATGCAATCTTGTGTTCTCTGGAGCAAAGAGAAAGTACTTCACCAAATAAGCCAAAAAGGGACATTCAATTTCAATATATATATATTTTTATCTTTTATCTTTTAATCCAAGACATATATATATATATTCATTTTCAGAGGAAGAAATGGGATGTGCAAGGAATATTATGATGGCAAATTTATTTGAAATTCTGTCTCACAGTTTTTGAGTACCTCATGAACATTCTATAGATTTGATGAAATAGTGAAATATTATAAATTAGCACATTTGGTGCCATTAATTTATTTCAGATATTTTTCTGACACTGCTGCAGCTAGAGTGTTTTGGAAGGTTTTCTGTTAGTTCAGCATGTTTTACATGTAGTGCAAATGGATGAAGTATCCACAGCGGAATTAAAGCCTCAGGGCTCTTCCCTACTAACTAAACATAATTTTGGCTTAAGAGAATGATCAACACAAAAGTATAGCATACAGCAGGACAGGCAAGGAAAGGAACTGCAGGGCCAGCGTTTCAATTGCATTCACTAAAGCCACTAAGTCTTAGAGATCTGATAACAACTAAACTTGCACTGTTTCCCTCTTTAAATACTTAAATACTTAGATGATTCACTAAAAGACACAATTTTAAAAGATATTCATGTTTTATTTTTTATTACTTTACCAAAAATAACCAAAAAAGAACCCACCAAAAACAAATAAACAAAACAAAACAAAACAAACAACAATAAACTGTGGAAAACCAGTATTAGTTGGCAAAGGGGATAATATGACTTCATCTACAGAGCTCAAGGAATAAGAACAAAACAAGAACTCTAGAAATGAACCATTCTTTCCTCTGAGTTAGTCCTTGTATAAATTCCCTCTACCAAAATACTTTATATATGTATGTGTATGTCTGTATTTGTATATGGATGTTTAGTTCATAGGTTCTCAGATGAATGCTTGACCTTTGTACAATAACTGTAGCTACTATAAGAAGAATTCTAGTTTCAAGAGCTTACTCTCAAACACAGAGCATTCATATGGCAGCATTTCTTCTCATCTCATTTTTTGATTTTTATCCTTTTTTTCATCTTTAGTGAAATAATACTGGCAATACTACTAGCAGTAGCCTAAGTAATATGCAATGCTTTCAAATAAATTTAGTCTTTCAACATTTTTCTCAGTATTTTGTATTTTGATTTGATTGGTGAGGCAGATACAGGCATAAAATCATAAAAAATAATAAAATAAAAAAAATCAGAAAAGGCCACTATTTGAGGTCACTGCATGCCAGACACCCTGAGGCACACTTTCCAGAGACAAGTGAAAATTGGGACACCAGTCTCAGCAATGTCATTTGGGAATTGGTTGCATTACAGCCTCCTTTAGCCTAGGAACTGTCGTCTATGGATCTGATTTTCAGAGACACTTAGCATTTATAGCTCAGTACCTACAGACAAAGAAGATTTGGAAAATGGAATAATGAGTAATCATTTTGGAAAATTTGGGTCATATATTTTTGTAAATTACTTATTGGCTACCCAGTTATCTTCCCCAAAGTTTTGATTCTCTGCCATTCATTACAGTCTTCTTCCATTCTGAAATAGCTATATGCTTCACTGAATTAGAAAACAATCATGGATTAGTCATGGAAAAAATATCAGAGAACAGAAGTCTCTCAGAGAATATGAACTTAACAGATAAGTACTCGAGCGATACATATTTAAGATTTACTTTGCAGAACAAGAGAAGAAAGAGGAGGGAAAGCATGAAAATTAACAGTGAAAAAAAAATCACAATCATTTGAAAACAAATCTTAGTGATTTCTGTTATGGTGTCTTGTTTTATAGTTATGAATATTTCAAAGTCATTGAGAAGCATCATCCTGTGAATACCACTTGGAAGTTCTCTGGGTTATAGTCCAACTAAATTCCTTGGGTCAAAAATCTGGTAGATAAATGAATGTATCTAACTAATATATTATTTCACAAACTATGTTGAAAAATTCCATATTTTCTATGAATAAAACTGAAGACAATAACCAGCTGCTGTTCAGCAGCACCTTTTGCTTGCACTTGTTCCTTATTTCTGTATTTATGTACTCTATGTAACTCATTGGAATCCATAGATTTACCTGGAATGGCAGTAGTAGATGTAGAGAAGTATGAATAAAAGCAATTTTTACTGTGAGAAGCCCAACCTAACTTTTTTTTTTTTTTTCCTGGTAAATGATCTTTTGTGTAACTGGAGTTCTTTCCATTTCTAACCATTTGTGCACACAGGTAGCAATAGGAGTGAAAAGACTGTATGTATAGTACCAACTTAAACCTTCACCGTATTTGACTTCTGTTCATAATACCAAAGGCAAGGAACTATCAATATAATTTGTTCAAGATAATATATAGGACACGGTGATTAAAAAGATATTTCATGGTATTATTTTTAAGCAAGTTACTTACCTGTTTTCTATGACTGTTTGCATCAAGAGCTCCCATTTTATTATAAAGCTTAAAGCTTGTGTTTGGTGAATCTGCTTCTATTTATGAAGACATGAACGTGCTGTTTATGGGCTCTGTGGACCAGATCCTTTCCTCTCAAGGTATTTTAAGATTTTAATATATATTTCTTTTATTACAATTACTGTTGTGACAACATCAACCTCTACTTGAAGTCAGACAAAGTTCTGATCTGTTTGCTGGCACTCATCCTGTCCATAAGAGTGGGAAAAGTTTGGCAACTCATTATACCTTTATTTTTTGACAGATTGGGTCTGGGATCAAGAGGGCCTGAGATGCAAAATTCCAGGGTGTAGATTGGGTCTGGGATCAAGAGGGCCTGAGATGCAAAACTCCAGGGTGTTTAATTCAATACTCCTGGTAGTGTGCATGATGTTTGCAGCCACAGAAATCCATGTTTTAACTTTTTAATGCTAAATCAGATCCCAACTACGCAAATAATGGGGAATAATTTTTTTTATCGTCTTTCCCACCTATCCTTGGTAAATATGAATATGGACAAGCAGGCCCTGGCACTAAAGAAAGATTTGCATATTTATTTATTTATTTTAATAAAGGAAGCACATGCATTACATTATATTTTATCACTGTTAAATATTTTTACATTTTTTGAATAAAGTATATGACTCTTTGCTGGAAAAGGTAAAAAAAAAGAAAGCACTGTCCTGAGATAACCTTTCCCATGATTTGTGCTTACTTGTGTTTGTAGGAAAATGTGATATTCAGAACTTTTACCCTGAATAGTACTTTCATATTTCTAGTGTTGAAGTCCTTCTGACTATGTGCTCTGGCCATTCAGCCACTCAATGTGCAGTAACGTTGAAGTACAGTTCTGTTCAGCCAGGAATGAATAAAGAGGGACAAAGATCTCTGCATCCAAATATCAAAAAATAGCAATAATTGCTTAAAACCAACTTTGACATTTTACTGAAGACTGAGATTAATTAAATAATGACATTCCCATCTATCAGAGCTCAAACAATCTATAAAAAAAAAAAAAAAAAAAAAACAACCAACCAAAAAAAAAACCCTTACAGTTAGAAGGTGATTACTAAAATGTAACAGAATATAATTTCTGTGTTTTCTTTCTAATTTAAGATTTATTGTATTCATCCTTTCCAGCAGCAGCTCTAAGCTGTCTTTACTGTGTCTGATGGTTATTCCTTTTCTAGTCATTTTATATAATTAAACAAACACAACTTTAATTCTGCTACACGTGTAGGAAATGAAGTGAACAAATGCATTTTCAAACTCACTCACAATATTTGATATATTGATTTCACTTTATATGATGTAGCTATGACCATCTGCTCCTTAAAAAACATCAGATACCACACAAATGCAAAACTGAAAAAAACCTCAGTCATTTCATAAATCATCAGAATAACACATTCAGGTGTTATTTTCTAAGCCTGAAGCCACAGAACTGGGAAAACATAATAGGAGCAAATCAAGCTGTGAACTGAAATTTAAGTATTAAAATGTAAAACAAAAAGATATCACTGAGTACTCTGTAAAAAGTACAAAACTATCACCCTGACATGTTATTGTAAAATTATATGGCCATCTTTCTTTGGAAAATATAGTCCTGTAGAAAACAGATTCATTAAATTTTGATAAAGAATCATTATCAATCCAGGAATCAAGAGGATTTCTTTATTGTAAATTCTATATTCTGAAAATTTCTAAACCTTACCATCAGCATTTCTTGAATTAAAAATCTTGAGATGTGATTGAAAGGGCTTTGATTTTATTTTTTTTTAAGCATCACTATATTTGAAAGTAATCAACCTTGAAAAGAGATTTTCACACAAAATATAAAGAAATGATTGCCTAAATTTACATGTATGTGAAATGACATTTACGGACTTGTAACTAGACATGTAGCTACAAAACATACAAACCAGATTTTTTTTTTTTATTTATTGTTACATACATTAAAAAAAATGTTATGTGGACTGTTTTCTGAGTTACTTTTTGTATCAGTTAAGAACCACTCATGAAGATGAGGTTAAAAAAAGAACTAAAAATAATAAATCTACGTTTGAATAATTCTTAAGAGGTATCTGAGTTAGCAAAATGCTTATCTGAAACTGAAATCAAATATTAAAAGAGAATAATAATAATAAAAAAAAAATTCCAAGTTAAATTCCCCATTTACAATATACAATGATTTATGTTAGAGTGTCCTTGCGTATTTATCATTCCCGGCACAGCAGCTGTGAGCTGATGTCATTTTAGGAACGGTGTCTGGCTCCATCTAGTGACAGCTTTGTAACACATCAGGCTTCAAGTCTGAAGCTGAACAACGTATGCATCAATCACATCTTCAATATTCATGCAACCAAAAAAAACCCCAAACTAATTCCCGTTATTCATTCCTGTGTTAAAATAGAATTGTGATTTTGCAGTTCATACAAAGGTATAAGACTTTATTCACAAACATTACACATAAAAATAATAATAGAAAGCAGAACTGTAGTAACGATGTGAATGAAACTGTATGTAGATGCTCTTCATCCCAAATGACTGAAGACATCTCAGTGTCCATCCCTCCCCCAGTTGCTCTCTCTTGCAATAAAATCTCTCTAATCTCGATTAATCTGTTTTTTCTATCTTATTTTCTCTCTAGTTTTTGACAATGTTTAATAACCTATCCATCCTATGGTATCCTTCTTTTTTGATCCTAATTCACGTTATTCTCACAATTTTCAATAAAAGCCATCCCTGTCAATGGCCACTTTCCCATATTCATTTTTCTTAAATTGTACATTAGTCAGCAATACACATTAATATCATCTTCACTTATTAAGCACTGGGAAAGTCAACAGAGCTAAAAATATCAGAAAACCATGCCCTCAGAAAGGCGTTTTTTTTTCTTCCCTGGCTGTTCCGTTTCCAGTCAGGTCAGGAAGTGGGAACAATAGCTCCAGGGTTGTTTGATTTTCAAATTCATTGTGTTGTTTGTTTTACATTGAATAACATACTAAAAATAATTATAATTTATTAAAATGTTCATTTTAGACACCAATATCACCTATTTATGGTAGGGTTTGTTGTTTGTTTTATTTTATTTTATTTATTACACATGTTGAATCACAGTTCATGTTAGCTCTTGTGAAGAGGCTCATCTTGCATATGTGTACATTATTATTTCTAAATGATGCATTGCACATTTGTGCAGAATCTATGTAGAATGTAAAATAACATAAGTTGTGAGAATCACTGAAACGACCAAGATTACAGGGCTGAAGAAATAATAAGGGATCTCTTTTCAATGTGTGGAATGTATAGCTGCTCTTTCCCATTTAATAATTAATTAACAAGAACTCATTGTGGTTAGAAACATGTTACTATCCGTTAGATTGGAAACCAATGTTAACAGTTGAATTTTGACAATACCTGCTACTACTTTATCTGTAACAATTTTTTTTTTTTTTTTGAGATAATGTATAAATGCATTTAAATTACATCCAAAAGTTAATACTTTCTAACTCTACCCTTCATGGAACTACCCTTTCAAAGTACAGTAAAAGCTGTTTTTCCAATTCTACAATTGTCTGTTGATTATGATATGCAATTTTCTGCCATAAAAAGACAGCTAGCAGACTTCTGGTATGACCCACGTTGTAAAACAAACACACTCACAGTTGCTTTCATGTGCTTAGCTGTTATGTTTAAAGAGCAAGAAATAAAGGATCCTTCTGTTATCTATCATCAACTTCATGATATGTTAACAGAAGGCTACATTTTGCATTCATGTACCATGTTCTGACCAGTTTCTGAAGTGGATAAAGCTGACAATGAAAAAGAGATTTTAATGTCCAATTACTTTATCAGCAAAATTAACTTTAAGAATTTGAGTCTGTGTCATAAACTGTTATGGAGCTGAGGAAACCACTCAAGTTGCAGTCCTCAGGGTGGGGGAACTGAGACAGCAGAGAACTGTGACTGTGGGGAAGCAATGAACCATTTGCACTTCATACTGAGTTGTGTGTACTTTTTATTTTAAAGTTTTGTCAATCTTATTTTGCTTTCAGTATGTATCAAGGATAGAACCTTTATGACACCTGAATCTGAAGATACTATCAGTTGATTGTGGCAGTTAAGGAATAATTGGCTCATGAAGAAGAGAAAAGGGTATTCATCTGCATTAAAAACTTGTCAGTAAGAGGACTAAAAATTAAGATAACAGAAAAAAAAAAAGCCCTGACACTGTGTAGATAAAGGCTTAAAGGCCTTAAAGCCAGGATGTGAATTCTTGCAGTCCTCAGTAGAATTAGCCAGAACTTGAGTCCTGAGCAGAAGGCTGCTGAGTTCATGTGAATGCCAGCCCCACCCCTAAAGTACAAATTATTCACACCAAAGTAGCCCAAATTTGTAACTGAGTGCATAAGTTTTGTAAAATTCCAGCTTCACTTCTGAAAGCATTCCAGAGCTTTGTTAAGTCTCTTAAATCTGCTTTTCTCTAGGTTTACATCTATCAATAATGATTTTCTACTGGCTTCTCTCCACAGACTTACCACTTTAAGTCTCTGATAAAATCCATCTTATTACGCTAGCATGTAATTCCTTGAACAAAGACCAAAAAGAAAAAAAAAAAAAAGGCTTGCTGACCTACAAAGCTGCTAGATTAGCTTTTGAAGGTGTAGGAGGGGAAAAAGGAAGATCTTTGATATTTTATAACATCAGTGAGAGGAGATGTTTGTGAACCCAATATGAAAATAACACTTCTAACAAGGAATGGGAATAAAAGACGCATTTTATGTAAATTGTATGAAAAGCTAGTTGAGATAGGAAAGTTGGGGGTGCATTACTACTGTGAAGGTTCTCAGCAAAGGCCGTGTAAATTGACTGGGTGGGTTAGCACTGGGTGTGCCTGCTAGGTACAGAACTGTTGTTGGTACACAAATACTGCCTCCTGTGCATAAAGGCTTAGCTATCAATAAGATCTGCATGAGCATGCCCCTTTATCTTGCTTTAGAAGTAGCTACAAAACATGGAAGCTGGGTTGTGTCTATTCAGGTATAGTCTATCATCATTCTCAATTTTCATAATTTTTGAGTACTCAGAGTGTATTGGGTTAAATGACAAGGTTTTGGTAGCAGGAGGGCTGCAGGGGTGGCTTCTGTAGAGCCCAGCAGCTGCCCCATGTCAGATCAGAGCCAGCTCAAGTCAGCTCCAAAAGGGACCTGCTGCTGGCCAGAGCCGAGCCAGAGAGCAACACTGGGTGGGCCTCTGGGAGAGCAGATTCAAGAAGGGGAAAAAACAACAACAACAACTGCTTTACAACAGCAACAGGAGAGAATAGTGAGAAGCAGCCCTGCAGACCCCAAGGTCAGTGCAGAAGGAGGGCAGAAGGTGCTCCAGGCACGCAGCAGAAGTTCCCCTGCAGCTTGTGGAGAGGCCCCTGGTGGAGCAGGCTGTCCCCCTGCAGCCCATGGTTCCCACACGGAGCAGATCTCCACGTTGCAGCCCGTGGAGGAGCCGCCGGTGGAGCAGGTGGATGTGGCCTGGAGGAGGCTGCTGCCCATGGAGAGCCCCCACAGGAGCAGGCCCTGGGCCAGAGCTGCAGCCCGTGGAGAGGAGCCCACGCAGGGGGAGTCTGCAGGAGCAGGGGCATCTGGGGGGAGGTGCTGTCCATGGGGGATCCGTGCTGGAGCAGGGGCAGACACTGACCATGAAGGAGCAGCAACAAAAGCATTGACCAAGACAAAGCAATGTGGACTGACCACGACCCCGTTCCCCTGTGCTGCTCGAGGGAGGAGTTAGAAGAGGGTGGGTGGGGGGAGAAGGTGTTTTAGTTCTCACCACCACTCTAATCTGTTATCAAGAGGTAGTAAATAACATTAATCTCCCTATACTGAGTCTCTTTTGTCTGTGAACAGTAATTGGCAAGTGATCTCCCTGTTGTCATCTCAACCCCTGAAATACTTCATCATATTTTCTCCCCGTTCTTTTGAAGGGTGGGGAGTGAGAGAGCAGTGTGGTGGACCTGGGCTGCCCATCAGGGAGAAACCGCCACACACAGATGCAGCTGTATTATGGGCTATTTCTTCGTGTATGAGTGCAGCTCAGCAAAGCACAGAAACGGGGACCAGCATAACTGTCGTACTTGTAGCTGAGCTACACTTCTGCTACCCATGGTAGCACGTTTCTAGCTACTTAGAGTACTAAGGTGCACAGGGTACCTAAATGTATTTGCTATCCATCTTACAAGAGCTGCAGGTATTCAACACCTCAGAAAGGCAGAATCTCAGTCCACACCCTGCAATCAAAATTGTTCCACGATTATTTCAGAAAATAAGGGATTTCAATAGATCATATTCTGGAAGAAGTTTTAGGAAAGGGTCACATCCTTCCATTGGAAAATGACCACAGACTTTCCAACATTTACAAAGTTTAGGGAGTTCTGATGTGCTTGGCTTTCAATACCAGTACAAATGTATGTAAAAAAATCCACAACACTGGACACACTGCATTCTGAAAGTCTCTAAATCAGTTTGTATACTGTTAAGTTGCATTAGAAAATTAAAAGAGTTTTAATGTCTAATGCACAGCTCCTAATAATTCTTAGCTGATCTAAATATATGTATATATTTTATCCAATTTACTTTTGGGGGGAGAATAGCTGAAAGAAAGAAAGTAGACAACAGGTTATGTTTTTAAAAACACTTCTGATTTCCATGTAAGGGAGGTGCATTTTCTACAGATCATGTAGGAATTATAGAGTGTTATGTCAAAAATCTCCCACATATAAACAAAAAGAGTCACACTATACACAGAGATAAAGAAATCTGTTTAACCCACACATTGAATCAGCACTTTATACTGATAACAATGAAACTGGCACATATAATGCTGATTATATATGTAAGCAATTGTGCAATCACGACTTCAATGACTTTTGTTTTATTATCTTTGAGTACTTCTTGTGAAAAAAAGGAGTAAGTTTAATTCATGTGATTTAGGTTCAACATTCCACTGGTATAACACACAACACGCCTTACTCACTCCTCTGCTGATTCTTTATCATTTGATCATCAGCATTAACCTCGTGGCTGTCAACACTGCTAAAAAAAGGAAAAAAAAAAAAAAAAAGAGAGAAAAAAAAGAGGAAGCTCAGAGAAAATCTGTAGATGTAGCAAAAATATATGTAAAACGGAAATACTTTGTTTGCCACTTTTGAGTATATGTGGTTTTTATTGTTAACATTAGATTAGTTGAAAACAAATTAAAAACACCAGAACTTTTTGTGTATTTCTTTCCAAGTCAATTTCTTCTAGTGAAGGTGAAAAAACTGGCGGTGGTTTACAGCAGTCTTAGGATGACCTCTTGTGGTTAAATAATATGCACATTTTGTTTCACAGTTTCTCAGAAACCTTGATATCAAAGGTTAAATTCTGCTCGTAGATTTGAACAGTTTTGTATTGCTAATTCTGCTTAACCTCAGTTAACATCTGCTTACAAACATGCTATCAGTATTTGCTTAGCTCACTGATAGAAAATTCTTTTAAATATATCTCAACCTTTGCACTCCATAAAGTTAACAGGTGAGAGTATTGTATTTTCTCACATGGTCATTTTTTAAAGTCAATTCATAGCTCTATCTAAATAAGTTCATAAATATAAAAAAATATAATTTTTGAATAAAAACATACCCACCCCAAAACACTGAAGAATCCATATGGTACCATTCATTCATTATAAGAAATTACAACAGATAATGAAGATACTCTTTCGTATATTTTTATATAAAAATTTAGTCAGGTCTCTAATTATGTGCATTGTTTCTAAGTGTCGCTGGTAAAACTGTTTCCTTTCAACCACAACTTCTCTTGTAACAAAAAAACAAAACAAAACAAAACAAAACAAAACAAAACAAAAAAGAAAACCAACCATTTCCTCATGATGCTGAATGCAGCCTACTAACCCAGATTATAGCATTGGACTCTTTATCCCCTAATAGATAAAATCACCCAAGAGTTTAGCCTGCTTTCATGATGACGTGAAATCTTTCAAAAATACAGAGATTTCATGAAACAAGTTTGTTGAGAGATAACACTTCACATGATTGGCCTGAAAGCAGTATTTTTGGATCTTGTAGTAGCAGTTTCTCACTGGAGGATCACCGGTGGTGGTATTTGCACCTGCCAGTCAGTATTTACATGACCCCAAACCTTACTAATTTAGGCTCTAGTGCAAAGCCATTTCTGCACTGGCTCTGCTGTTTGGAGTTCTGGAAGCTCTTCAGCAGGACAGGCTTGGACTGCCACCAGCTGGACGTGTTCCATCTTCTGATACTCTGATTGCAGCTGGGGGAGGCCTGAATTCAGCTGCTGCAAGACATTACTTGTTTATGTAATGCACACTTTTAGAGATGTGTAGGGTAAAAACAAACACTGCTGACAGTGTACACAATAACGAGTCCCCCGTGTTTTTATTTTTCGTTTATTTTCCTTGAAAAAATTAATAACAGAGACAGTTGAGTGGAACAAGCTAGAACAACGATGATGACAACATCAAAAAAGCAGGTTTAAATTAAAATTTAGATATCTTCACATGTCAATAGGAAGCACTGACTGTGGTAACATACCTTGAAAGTTTTCCCTGGATTTTGAAACACCAACAAACTTCTGTCAGTTTCTTGCATTCTATGCAACAGGAGAATCTGGACACTGTGGGCATGGAGACTTGGGAGACAAAAACAAATTGCTTGTTTGGGGAAGGGGGGGTCATCTGTTTTGTTCTTTTGCTGGGTTAAGTCTGCAATGCTAAAACCGGACTTCCTTAAAATTGCTAGCCCAATTTTCAAGAAGGAAACTTCTATACCCCGGGCACCATTTGAACTTTCAAATACTTACACTTTGCATATCAGTGTACATGATTTTTAAAACGTCCAAAATGCTGTCATTATTTCCCCTGCAGTTGCTTAAAGGCGTGGAATTAACCGTGTCAGCCTGAGTCAATTTTAATTCAACCTTCAAGCTGCTAGTACTAACTGTACTAGTATTGGCCTGGCCTGCCATGTGGGCCATAGCTCCTGCTAGCCCACTGAGGACTCCTGGCCAGGAAGCCAGGTAGCTAGTGACCTTCTTCCTAGGGTGGCTGCTTGGGCAGCAAACACCCAGGCACCTCATGCCTCCTTGTGTGGCATGCAGAGCCGTGCTGTGGCCAGGAGCGAGGCAGTATAGACAGGAATGACCTGGTGAGTACCAAGTTGTCATCACTCAGCTCTCAGGTTAGGGACAAAAGTCCCATAGTTTTGCCTGTGTGGCTGCCAAGCTCACAGCTCTCACTACGCAGCCACGTTTCAATGCAAGAGATCAATAGAAAACCCAAGCTGCATGTCTTCAGCCAACACAACACACCAAGCTTGTTAAAAGCACTGAAAACCGAGCCTAAGTGTTGAGATGCAGACGGCAGACAGCTGCTGTAGTTCCTGTTGATGGTGCTAACCCTCCAACCACACAGCAGTCTTCAACACCTCACTGAAATGTTCCTGAGCTCCAGCTAACTACACAGCTAAGTATCACCTAGTGCACTATGAGTCTTCCCTTCCAGCAAAGCTTGAAGACATATGTTGCATGTGATAGTGAATTTAGGGGGTAAAAAGACTTTTGTGTGTGATTACAGAGGTGTAGCCACTTTGAAGAGTCAGACTGGGGGCCCTAAATCTGAAAGGCAGCAGACTTACCAGTTCACTATAAAATTCACTGATAGATTTAGCACAGTTCTGAGTTTAATTTTTAAATCAAAATCCGGAAGTCTACAAAGGCCCTAAATTTGCATTACTAAAATCAAGATTCTTATTTTTCCAATCTTTATTTTGTAAGAGGAAAAATAAGAGTTATTTCCACATCTTGGTGAATGTAACCAGAGTATTTTGACTTGATCTTTGACAAATTATGGTTTTGAGATAAATTCTGGATATCCACTTTAAGTGTTAATGTTTAAGGTTAATGAAAATTGAACCTTTCAAAGACCTTTCACTTATCTAGCACCTATGGTCATGATCTAATGTTCACAGTAATTATTATAAGACTCTTATAATTTATATACATATTTATCAATAGTGATGGGCACTAGAAAAATTTTGAGTAGTCAGAAATAAAAAGGCATACACAGACACTTAAAAAGCATTTAGTTACATTAATAGTTTATGAGATACTTTTTCTGTGGTCTACTGCAGTTGACCATTTTAGTGTGGAAATATTCAATATATATTCACAGATAACTTTCTGTTGTTTCATATTAAGAAATATGAAAATGCTATCAAGCTTTTTAATAAGCTTTTTATTTTCCAGTCAGTACAGAGCATTCTTGCAATCAAAGGTTAATCTCATGCTCCCTTTTTGGCTTCTCTTCAACAATAATAGATTCATTTTCTGGCTCTGACAGGAGGGAGTTGATTTGCTGGCTGGCTGTTGTGTAAGCATCAACTATACTGGAACTATATATACTTGGAGCAAGAAACAGGAAGAAACTAGTTGGTGAAACACGATCATAGGCTGGCAGGAAAACAGTGACTATTTGTCACTCCTTCCAAAGAGGAGGAAAACGGTGGCAAATACTCAGTACCATCAAGAATCCAACAGAAAGCTCAAATCTCCTTTTCTCCATGCCAGGATACTCAGAATTTTACTTCAATGTGGACCATGGCTACTTGGAGGGTCTGGTCCGAGGGTTCAAAGCTGGGATCTTGACAAGTGCAGACTATGTCAATTTAGGCACAGTGCGAGACACTAGAAGGTAGTCTGGCTGGATTATTTTATTTAGGAAGAAATACTGTTGCTTGGACCTTTGAAGAATGGAAGGTAAAGACTGAAGTATTGACAGCCTTATCTTAAAAGCCAGACATACCCTGATTTCCTTTAAGAACTGTTCTCATATTTAAGCTAATGAATTTCCATTGAAATTACCCTAGGATTGTACAGACTGTGATTTGCAAAGTGGTCCAGATGATGGGGTTTTCTAGTTTAGTGATAAATCTTGGAATCTCATTCACAGACGTCCTATGGTCATTGGTAATCTCACATATATTAACCATTGTACAGGACTACAAGGAGTATGGAAGTTTTGTAACATTTCAGCTGACAAAATAGTTTGCAAAAATCTTATTAAAAGCTTACCATTCAGCACTGAATTTCTCTATAAAAGATATAGGATATAATTTCAGTACTTTATTACTTCATGAGTTCTAGGGCAGTCAAGGACATTTTGCTTACCACGAAGAGAAAACTAGATGTCACAAAGGTAGAAAACTAAAATATTCTCAAGCTTAAAAAAAAAAAAAAGTTTTTTTTTTTTTTTTTCAAGGTGACTTTGCCACAGTAATAAAAGGAACGCATAGTAGTTTCCAAAGCAGCTTTCCATGGCCAAGACTGGTCACAGCCTGATGAAGACAGACTTGTACAAAAAATCATATGACATACCTTTGGACACTTGGCAAGACAAAAAGGCAACAGAAAAATTCACCTTTCTAAAGGAACATAAAGTTCTTTCCTTGACCCCAAATAAAAGCTGATTGTATACCGAAATCTCATCTATAATGTGGAGTATATTAGATTAATTTGAAAAAGGAACAACAAGAATTAATAAGCTCATTCTGTTTTCAGCTGCTTGTCTATGCAGTGATAGAGTTGAGGAAATGAGAAGTGAAGAACGGGATGACTCCCACATGCATCAGAGTCTTGAGGCTGTCTAAACTGTTACAGTATAAGCCTGGGAAGGTTGCACACCATTAATCTTGCAGATTAAAAGAGCTGCATTTAAATAGGTAGATGTAGGTATTTAGCTGTCAGCTGGAAAAAAATCCTCTCATAGTTAAAGAGATTTTTCAGTACAGTCAATGGGATCTAGAAACTGTTGAACTGACCGAAGTGCATGTGCCTACTCCAGTTGATAAGCTGGAGAGCTGCATCAGCTCTTCATTTCATACAGTGGCAGTATGGACACACAGAACACATGTAAACACTTACTTACACTACTTTGAGAACTGAAATATATTCTTTATGTCAGCTGGACAAAACCAGCAGTGTATGATCTATGAAAATTAAGGACTCTACAGATATTGCATTTAACTGCTTAAATTGAACGGTCCTGCTCCATGAGTTTACACATGGTTTAGGAAAAGCTAATACAGCTTCAGACATCTATAAAGGACAGGAAAGACAGAATGATGGAATCATTAAACCTTGTTCTTACTCCATTTTCTCTGCAGAGGAACTCAGGAGATGAATGTCACCAAAGGCTCCATGAAGAAAAATAAATAAAAATCTGGCTATTTCTGAATAAGATAAAAATAGACATTTTTTAAAATATTTAAAATAGACATTTTTTTAAAAATAGACATATTTAAAAACATACAAGGAAAAAATATTTTCCTCACCCTTTCCAAAAGAGTTCTTGCTCCTGTTCAAAAGACACAAGAATGGTTAAAAATTATTTAAATTTTTAGTGATTTTACAAGAAAGATATTTACAACCAGGGAGTAGTTTTTAAATATTACTGAGGTATCTGAACCTTTATTAAGAGTGTGCCCTGTTCCTTATGGGAAGATCACAACAGAGAGGTGACATCATTTCTTAAGACTTACAGTAGAAAGAACAGCAACTTTTTTCCTTTTGAACCTTCTTCTTTCTAATGTTCATTCAATTTTAGAATGTAAATGCATTTCAGCTACAGCAAGAACAGCCTTCATCAAGCTGCCTACAAGAATATCTTTAGTACCCTCTATCACTTCCTTTTTTTTTTTTTTTTCCTAATCAGCTTCAGAACATCACTATCTCCACTGTAGCATTTTTCTACTTGTAGAAAAAGATTTTTATTTTTTATCAGGTTGCCGTCAGTTATCTACCAAGCATACTATTTAAAATGAAAATAAGAGAAATATTGGATTTGTAAATGGGGTTAATTATACAAACCTCTCCACACATAAATGATGCTCTAGTACTGAAGCTGAATCACAAGTGTACAGTACACCAAAAGCAGACCATTAACCTTACAGAAAATGGAGCTGGATCCAGCATATGCACTTGTGCTGTAGTACTACCTTGCTTGTCCTATAATGCCTTCAATTCATGTATTCACATTCAAAGGTAATAAATTTACACCACTGTGCATTCTGTGGCATTGTACCAGACCACAAAAAGTGGCGTAAGTTAAAAATATTATAAATATGCTAAAACCAACAAGCAGAAACAAAATCAAAACCACCCCAAGTAACCCATAAATAGAATCAAAAAGATCTTTTAATTTCAAAGTGGTTCTGATATCTCTGGAGGAGAAACCATAGTGCCAACACAGAAGAACCACAAGCAAAAAACATGGTTTAGAGCTTTACATCTGCTTGGCAATAACAGGGTACATAGAAAAGTGAAAGGGAAAGTTAAAAAGGAGGTTGCTAAGTGGCTTAAGTTAGCATTACGTCCTCTCAATTCAGGGCCACACAGAGAGGAGAAGTGCCCTTCAGCTGAATTTAGACATCCTTTTGGCTTGTATGAATTATTATCATTTTCATGGAGCTACCTTGTGGTCTGCAAGACTGGCTGGAACCTCTGCAACACAGCATGCTACCAGTCTGGCCCTACAGCTTCATCTGTCTTGGGGGAATGGGATCCCCAGAGCAACACTGCTGGCACTGAGGCAGAATATGTGAGGTTTTACATTCAGTGCTTTGTTCTTTCCTTGATTCCTTGTGTGATGGAAAGAGTGCTGCTCTCTAGAAGGGAGGCTAGGTCACAGAAGGATAAGCAGTCCAGCTCTGCTCCCACCAATGAAATAAATTCACAACTTGCCAATGCTGGAACACCAGCATGCAGCAGCTGAAATAACTAAATGAAAAGTGATGGTAGCTGGCTATTAAAGTGAGGAGTCAGACAAGACTCTGTGTGCTTGATGCTTAGAGACCAGACTAATGCTTGGTTCAACTTCTTCCAGTACTCTTTCTTTGTGTTTTAACCACACTCATCTTAAACTAGCCTCTCTCTGCCATGGTGTGAACTCTGATTCTGATTTATGATCCTGATTTATATTATTGGAGCTTGTTGATTATTATTTTCTCAATTGTTCTGGCCAAGGCTATGGCGTAAGGTTGACTACTGTTTTTTACATACAGTATGCATGCTGGAATTTATTAAATTGGGTAGAGAAATATTTCTCTAAAATAGGCCATGGAAGTGACAGGGTCATTCATCCAATATTCCTGGCCATAGTATTTCCTCCATAATTTTGAGAGCCAGGTAGGACTATATCATGTGTTATGGCTAATATTTTTTTATACCTTGCGATTTGGTGGAGATTCTGAAACCACTCAGACAATAAGAGAACCAAGGCAGACAATCACAGTCTTGTCAGAGACACACTACACACAGTAGGTTGGTTTTGGTTTC
Organism: Cygnus olor; assembly: GCF_009769625.2. Taxonomy (NCBI): domain Eukaryota; kingdom Metazoa; phylum Chordata; class Aves; order Anseriformes; family Anatidae; genus Cygnus; species Cygnus olor. The sequence goes on from NC_049170.1 coordinate 133,066,788, forward strand.
TGTTCATCACATTATACTAAACATATTTCAGAATGGTCAATACTTGGGGTTGATATTTGGGTTTTGCAGTCTGCTTTAGGTACTAAGCTCCTGGAAACCAGTGTCCAGAATGCATTTACAGAGTGTGACTCAAGGTAGGTATCTGGTTCATTTGGAAAGGATTTGAGGAAAGCTAGATTTTGGCTCTCTGCATGTAATGAGGTAGTGTATTGTAATCGCACCGTACACCAAGTATTTTTACCTTCTTTGCAGTAAAGAGAAAGTAAAAATTATCAGTTTGCAGAGGAAATGTAGCTCTTATATGAAAATATTATTGCATTGTTTTTTGTTTTGTTTTGTTTTTAAGTTGGTCTTAAATATTTAGATAAATTTCTAGTCATAAATCTGCATTTTTGTTTCTCTCCTTCACCTTTCTTATCTTTCTCTTAAATAAAGTAATTTTCCTTTTTTCATATTTGGATTCTTTTTCTTCTTCCTGGATAGAAACCTGTACTGAAACTATGACTATTTCCTGGTATATGGCTCTGATGATTGAAAAAACAACTCCCCAGTGCTCTCTTTCATTAAAAGTTCAGTGATGACCTATATTATTTTAAGAATCAATTAGTTTAAACTGACAGCATGACTTCAATCTCATGCAGGAAAATCTAGAGAAATGCTACCAGTTCTAGAGTGCTAGCTGAGCAACACTGTCCTATCCAAAACAGTGCATTGATGCAGTCACTGGAATGAGCTGTAGTGCCAGCAAAACACATAAAAAACTCTAAGGGTTATCTATCTTGTAGTGTTAGTGCTAGACTTAGGAGTCAGAATTGCAATGCACTAGTTCTTTTGCATTAAGTCTCAGTGTAGGCATACTAAGAAAATATGCATGCAGGGAGTTAGGAAAGAGCAGCTACTCTACTGATAAATGCACACCTTGCTAATGCATATTAAATTCTCTTGTAGACACACCCTTAATTCAGTCGGTGGGAGTGTTGCTATTCATTTCCCTAAATATCATTTCACTTTTTATATGGAAATCTAATAATTATAAATGCTAAAGCCTTATAACATTATCTCAATCTATAATTTATGGTACTTTTAATAAATCATTTGAACATAATTACACAATATAGCAGGGCCTTTTCTAAAAGGAAGTGTTAAACTGCTTTGAACACTAAGAACTGGTTCACATCTTTACTTATGCTTCATGGTAGAAAATAGCTAGCAGAGGAAACTTATCAAATTAATTCTTTGATATTATAAAAGATTCTTTCAACTTTGCTGTCTAAAACCCATTTTCTCCAGTTACCATGGTGGGAGCCCTGGCAGAATGTCACGATAACCCAAGTTTCTGGAACAGCTTCTTAGGATCTGTTAATAGCAGCCATAAATCAGGCAAAGCCAAAACAGAAATGCTAAGGGAGGGTAACTGTGCCCTTTCAAGCACTCTCCTGCAGACCTCATTTGGAGACCAGAGTCTGAGCCAGGCAAGATGTGTTCTCTCATTTTCTTCAGGCAGCTTGATTACATGAGATTATAGTCTTACATGAGATTTAAACGTTTCACATGAAAATTGAAGATCTTAACAAAGTTACAGGATGATTCTTTTTGATACATAACAGTCCACCCTATCACAGGAGACAAAACTGACACATTATAATGATTCAATACTGGTGCCCTGAATAAATCTGTGAAATCAAAACATTGAACTGGGAAGGGGTGAGGGACAGCAGTAATTAACACTGAGCTTGTTGTGACTGTAAATTAAATTTACGAGTAAAACTTATGGCAAAGGTGTAAACTACTTGTGGTTTCTTGTAGCAATGAGTCTTACTTGGAGAAGGCAGTATAAATTTGCAGTAATTATGCATTTACTCTGTATCATCTGTGGTAAAATCTTATGTATGATCAGACCCTTCATATGAAAATATAACATTACAAAGGAACATTTTAAATATTGTTTGATTTAATTTGTAGACAATATAATGGCAGTTTATTTTCATGATCTTCCTTGAATCTAATTTCAGATCTAAAGTTACATCTACAGACTACAGACTATGGCAACTTTTTGGCTAATGAACCTGGCCCTCTCACTATTTCCACCATTGATGATAAACTGAAAACAAAGCTACTCACAGAATTTCATTACTTTAGAAACCATGCTTTTGAACCACTTGCAACTTTTCTGAATTTTATCACGTAAGTACTGTTACCACATTGCTTAAATTATAGACTCAAAGCAAAACCACAGCTTCAGGTTAAAACAATGTAAATACATTAGTGGAATTTACATTAAATTTCAAAAATAGTGAAATTACTTTGATACTGCAATATTTACATACCTTATTTTCTAATATCTATTCTGAAAGTATTTGTTGTCTTTGCAACTACTTTTTTAAAGAACACAAGAAAAGCAGATTTTTACTGCGTACAGGGCCTAGAGTGGTGGTGGAGATTGAGAAAAAACTATTATTTTCAAATGTCATTTAAGTCAGAGGACTTGCAAAAATAAGTTTGTGGGGGTGACTCATGAAAGATGAACAATTTCATGATATCCAGTGATTTAATTCCTAGGCATATGGCAAATTCTAGATTTTGTTTAAAGACTACACATCATATACCCACCATACTTTTTATACCATTTGAACATTAAAACCAGAACAACTTTATGTTGTATGTAGCAAGATACTTAGATCTAAGTGGCTTTGTTTAAAAGCACAAGTGCTGTTTGATGTCAGATGAAGAGAAAGTTCTGATCTCTATGCAGTTATAAACAGACAAAACTTGTAAATAAATGACTTAACGTTAAGGAAAGAATGGGGTTCTGCTTTATAACAGTATAACAACATGGATTAGTGAAATGTCACTAGAATATTTTACTTAACTGTTTACTCCCCTTGGTCTTATCTTTTTAATGTATTCTGATAAGATCACAAGACTGTTCGTCTTACTTTCAAGGAATATTTTTATCATAACAGTAAAATAAAGTATCGTTATTCTTATTTTTTTGTTCAAGTGTGACTAATCAGTTTTAGGTTGTTATATCAACAGGATCTTAGAGACTGCCCTGGGACAGACAGCTACAACCTATTGGTATACAATGTTTAGGTTTTGCTTCAGAGAAATGAAAGTGAAAATATGAAAATTACGGCAGCTCTTTTCTTATACTGATTGACATGCATATGTACATGTGTGCATACACTCTGTATGCTGGTTTTGTGATAAATGAGACATTAGTTTAAGATATTTAACAAAACCATTGCATCATTGAACTATGTATCACCAGATCCTTGAGCTCTGTCACAAATTTTGTGTGAGATCATAGTAATCTCTGTATTTGCTAGCTGTGTTTTGAACCTACAGCACAAGCTGAAGACTGGCATCCTTGTTATAAGCATCCCAAGGGAATAGCTTTCACATTTCCATTTCTGAGTCACTGATGAAACTCTTACCAGTCTCCAACAGCAAAACTAGTAAGAAGCTCATAGAAAACTTCTACTGAAAACTTTTAGCAATAAATAAGAAATCTGTGAGACTCTGTTCATAGTTTTCTCCTGAGAGGATGTTTAAAGCTGAGTGAGAAGAAAGCCTAAGACTGGTCCATCTGCATGAACTCTGCAGTTTTAGTGCAAAATCCCAAACTATAGAAGCTGTTAGCTCAGGTGATTTACTTTTCAATACCATGCATTGTCACTTATATCAAACCCACATTTCACAGCTGCTATGCTTATTATACTCATGTTTCAGTTTCCCCTTCTTTAAAAATGTCTCTTTTGCAAACCAGTCATCATGTGGTTTAAAACAAAAACTGTGTTGCCTACTTGCAATTTTAAAACTTCTGTTTTTTTTTGATAAATGAGACATTGATAAAGAGTGAATATAAATACCTGCAAATACCGTGGTCATTTCTGACTTTAGTGCTTTTACTAATTTTCAAAAATCTTGCTTTTGTACTTTTTCAAACCAAAATTCATCATAAAGCTAATGTTCATTTATTTTACTTTTTATTTCAAATACAGATACAGCTACATGATTGACAACGTAATTCTTTTAATAACTGGCACATTACATCAGCGACCCATAGCTGAACTGGTACCCAAGTGCCATCCACTGGGGAGTTTTGAGCAAATGGAAGCAGTCAGCATTGCCTCAAACCCCACAGAGCTCTTCAATGCAATTTTGGTTGACACACCATTAGGTAGGAATACCAAATTACTTCTTATTTGCTTCTTGAAACTACTAATTTTGTATACTTGAGAACATCTGAGATCGAGTAGCATGTTTTCCACTGGATGTGCTGTGCTTTGGTAACAAAAAATGTTTAAATAATTGGCTGATGAAACTGGAACAAGCACTTCTGAAGTGGTGCTCAGGACTTTTTCTGGTAACATTTATTAACAGTTTCTGTATCAGCCTTGATAGCAGAGGCAAAGAAAACATGCTACTCAAGAAGAGTAATGGATATCTTTTATACCCAAAGTAGCCATTGATTTAGAGCATCTACATTTTTATTTCAACACCTGCATCTATAATTAAAAAATGTAAGATAAAATCTTGCCTATCCCCCACTAAGGATCAAGAAACAGACAGTTACTAATAAATATTAGATGTTGTGGTGTAACCTAGAATCTCTCTCCTGAGGATTTGGACATTATTCAAGCACACAGACAATCCCATCCTGAAGGAATAATTCTAAAGGCAAAATAGAGCCAGGGCTGGGAACTTCACATTCTGAAAATTGGATGAAATTCTCCTCAATGTGCTGCAGTAGCCAACGCAAACAAAAACAAACAAAAAAATACCAAGTTGTGGGGCATTGTTGGGAAGGGTACAGAGAATAAGATGTATCTGAATGGATTTGACCATCTACAGAAGCACTGTGTGCCCTCATCTTGAGTACTCTGTGTGTGTTTAGGGTTCTGGCTCAAGAAGGTATGGTGGGTTCATGGGTTGGCCCCAGGCAGAAGCCTGACTCCCACTCAGCTGCTTGCTCTCTCTGCCTCCATTGGGATGGGGGAAAAAATGGACAAAAAAGGAACTTGTGGGCTGAAATAGAGACAGAGATCCCTTACCAATTGGTGTTGCAGACAAAACAGACTAAACTTGTTGAAAATTAATCTATTGCCAATTATACATATAACATATAATAACGTATATAATGTATTATATATATGTACATTAATACATATATACATATATATATTACTGAGCATTATCAATTATTATTATTATCAAATGTTGTTATTATCAGTTATTATTATGCTTAATACTGAGCATTATCAGATTTTTAAGAAGATGACAGAAATTCATGGACAATCAGATACTCAAGGAAACTGTCAGGGCTATGCCCCCTACTGTCTTTCATCCCCCAGCTGGATGCTGGGAGAGTACAAGGGAGAAGACCCCAAAACTTTTGCCAGTTATTAATATAGTATTTTTAAGTGGCCCAGACACATAAATGAACTTCATCCCCTGACTACCTGTTCAAAAGCTCGCTCTTTAGCCAGTTCTTCAGAGGACCCGGAAGCACAGATGGTCAAGGTCAAAGCATGTGTCCGTTTCTAGTTGCATCCTCCTTTCTCCCACTGACAAACATATCCAAAGAGGAAGAGGTAAACTAGGAAAGAGGATTCTCCTTAACAACAGAAGAATACCTGTGTGATTTAGGACAAAAATTATCTTTCATGTTCCTCACTGGGAAATCTCCCTAATGACCAAACCATCTACTTCAGAGAAGATTAGGGCTTTCATTAACATTTTCCATTTGATGGTCTTTGGAGATGTGGACTCTGACTGCTGCACTGATTGATTCTCTTCACAACAGATTCTTATTAAAAAGGAGGGAGTACAAGGATAAGCAGAAAATCAAGAGGATTTCTCTTCTTCTCTGTGTATCACTCTATCTCATACAACAGAAATATCAGATCCTTGCTCATGCACTGGTGAATGGCAATAGACAAGAGATGCATATTACCAGCATGTACATTCATATTGCAATATAATAAATTCTACTTTCAGCTGCTTTCTTTCAAGACTGCTTGTCTGAAAATGACCTGGATGAAATGAACATTGAAATAATGCGCAACAAACTGTACAAGGCAAGTTCTTGCAACATAACAATAATACTTGGGGTTTTAAAAGCATTTTAGAAAAGGAGGTCAGTATCATTAACCCTGTTTTATGGATGGGGAAACAGAAGCATGGTGAGATGAAGCAAGCTGTCTAAGGTCACCTGGATGATGACAAGTCCAGGAATCAAATCCAGCTCCTCTGATTTCTACTCCAGTGTTTGAAGAGATTTCAAATTTTAGGTCTGCATCCAAAATCTAATTTAATATCTCATTAATGAAAAAGCTTTAGATGTCAGGCTAATATCCAGATCCATTTGTTTGTGAATAAATCTTTGTCTACCAAGTGCCACAGAACTGTTACTCCTAAATAATCCTAGGCTTTTGGCTAACATTTATTTTTATTCATAAAAGGTAAATGTGATTTGAAAAAGGTCTAATTGCTTTGAGTCTAGATGGCATTTTTTAATTAATGTTTTTGCTTAATTTTCATTCTTTTTAAATTATATTTAGCATTGCTACAACACACTACCATAAGGATATGCATCTAACATGTGCCTTGTGTTTTCAAGTTACTTTACAAATATTAGCACACAGATCAATACTTTTATGGTGGTGTCTTTAAAGGCTGTACATATTTCATCCCGTTAATGGTTTCTCCCATCACATTCTCTTCAGATTTTTTGTTGTCTTTCACAGTGGATGCCCCAGACTGCAGGAAGTATTCTTAAAGTGATCTGATTGCGTTAAGGGGAAAGAAAAAAAATCTTCTGTTTGTCTTAGAAATGATATTTTTAAATTCCCAATACGATATTTAATTCTTAAATACTCTGCTAATTCCTATTATTCTTAACAATATCAGTTACTAATAAACTAGACACTTTCTATTGATAACATACAGATTTGATTCTTATTTCCTGTATTTGTATTTTATTACCACAAATTTACACTTATTAAAACTAATATTTATATTTTTTCTTCTCACTCTGCTAAGTGTCAGGGGGATCATTCTGCAAATACTTCTAAATTATTAACATATCCTTTCTCCTCTGCTTCAGCTGTCAATGTGATCAATTATGTTTCAGCTCTATTATCAGAAGTATACAGAACCTGACTAAAACTCCCATGCAGCAAATCCGCCTCGAGACGTCTCTACTTAAAATTCACTTAATTGCATAGCTACTGACAGCTTCCTTCGACAAGATTGTGTGGAGTTGTAGCAAATGCATTCTGATAACATAAATGTTCCTTAAGACAGTATTTTGAGGGAGGGGGAGGCAGAAGGAACAACATTTCTGAGGTATGTAGGGTTCTTCCTGCTCAGGTGTATTGAAATGGGTGCAAAGGAGGGACTCTTCAATAGACCGGAGGGTTCTGCAGACCATTGTTACAGAAGCTTTGTCCACTGTTCTGTCCTAATCCAGGGTTTTGAAGGGTAGAGTAGTAGGGATTAGTTTGTGTATCCTCATAGTGCTGGCCAAACAGCCGTGGCATATACCCAAATCCCCTCCTCCACACTATAAACACAGAGTTGCCCTCAGCCATCTGCTTATTATGCAGTGGAAGCTCAATGGAGCTAAAGAAGTTCATTCTTTAAGAATGCAAAAGAGAGCAAACAAAGCATAATATTTGTTCTGTAACATCTTTAAAAAACATTTAAATATATATTGTAAGAACATGATATTTGCATTTTACTATTCAATCCAGCAAAGTAATTAAGCACATAAATGAATTTAAATTCATAGGTAGAATTATCAAAGTTAATGGAAGTATTTAAAAATTAGATTCATGACTATGTGGTCAACTTCTTAAGTAGCATTTAAAATATTTCTCTTCTTCTTTTTTGTAGTCTTATCTTGAGGCATTCTATAAGTTTTGTGAAAAACAAGGAGGTACTACAGCAGAAATAATGAGACCCATTCTTGAGGTAAGAAAAAATTCACTCATTGTACATGAAAGTACTCCAAAATGCTTTTATAATTAAGTCACTTTGCTTTTCCTGTTTCTTCTCTCTCCATTTGCAGCTATTTGTCAGATATTTGAATAATAACTGTATTGCTGAGAGATACTGAAGTCTTTATTCTAGAATGAGTTTTACCTCCTGAGTTGAGAAACAGCTAGTCCAGGGAGGAGTTAGCCTCAGTTAATATTTTTCTATAACAGAGAGCAGAACAAAAAAAAAGGTTCACTAATCTTACACTGTCGCCCCTTAACATATTTCTGTATTATATAGAGAGAATAAAGAAATAAAAAGGGGGCTCTTACATTTCCTAGACCAAAATTAAATTTGGTATAGCTACATTCTGGCATTACTGTATATGAATGAATCAATATTTTTTAAACTTCATGGCACCATCATGTTTATTTACTCTTCTATTAAAAGAGCCATTCTATTAATGGTTGAAGTTATAGTTGAGTGGCATTCAGAAAAGTCCAACATTTCAGGATTTGTGTCTCAACTCAGAAAAGTTAAGCACTTATTTTTTCCATGGTATACAACATTCCTAAGATCCTACTCACCAAAGAATACCTGCAGAATAGTGAATGATATTTTCATATCTGTTAGTGTAAAAAAGAGGCACACTCATAAAATTGAGTTCTCAGCATTCAGCTTTCAGCTCCTTTTTTTTTTTTTCTTTTTTTTTCTTTTTTTTTTCTGGGTAGGCAAAAACTTGTACTCTGCAAATTGACTGAACAAAATTCACTGAGCTTTTATGACCTCATGCTAAAAGTCTACATTTTGGAGAGAGATAATAACCCTGGGAGCTCATCCCTGAAGGAAGAATGAGCCTAAATTATATCTTATGAAATAACATACTAATAGGAAAATGCAATTTGATGTTTTATTTTACCAGTTCATAATGTTATGGTTACTTTCTAAAGAAAATATCCTTAATCAAGTTGAATTGTCCAGAAAATAAATATTTTGACTATTCCTTTCTGAAAAACAAAAATCAAGAGATTGGTTGGCAGAGGTAAAGACATTTCTCAGTGATTCAGATTTTGCAGAAAGTTCATTTTTAGTTCGACATTCATGCTGAGAGATTACTAACTAACATTGGGTTAAGCATATTGTAAAACTCTGTTTAACTAGTGGTAACAGTTTGGTCCATTATAAGCTCTTCTAAAATCCCTGTCTAATGTCAGTCAGCAAACTTTTCTCTAGATTTTCTTTTCTACTTTAATAATGTGAAGGTAGATTGTTGAGTTTACAAAAAGCCAAAAATTGGTTATTCAAAAGCATATTTTTTTATTTATTCTGCCAAAATGAGTTTTCTATTTTAAAATCCCCAACTCCTTGACCATCATATTGCCAACCTACCACATTAAAAGTACTGGTGATCTCTCTTTGAACAAAAAATGTTGCATATTTAACCCTGAATCCGACAAGAAACTGCACTGCAGCTAGTGCTGGCCTGTTCTCAGGGTGCCTTGCTAATACTCAGGTAGCAGACACAAAGCTTCAGTTTTCCATAGGGAAACCAAAGCAATTAGCAAATGGTCATCCTGTGACTCCACCCTAACCTGCAGCAATGAAGTGGCCCAAGTAATTGAATAACTATCTGCATCCTGACATTACCCTCTACAGAGAATCTTGTGTGCCAATAATTTGATGAGTTGAGAGGTCTGGCTGGATGGGACTGATTCTGCAATTTTTCTCAAGCTGGGAACCACCCCAGGATTAGGCCCCATACCTGGTAGCATTAGTTGCAATTGCCTCTGAGCATGTTTTTCCAACAAAATATTACAAAACTACCAGCTAAATTCTACATGGCTTTAATAGGTTAAAAAAGCAAAGCATTCATCCTTCCAAAACAGTTTCACTAGGGCTGATATGCCTGTTCGTATTAATAAGGCACGTCAAATTTGGCCCTGTTACTCATTAGCTAGAAATCTTTTCAAGCACACTTATTTTCTTCTCATTATTTCTGTATTGTTTATTCATTTTCCTCACTCTGAAGTCGGTGCCAAAGGGCAGCTGGGAACCTGTTACAAAGTGTTCCAGTACATAGGAGTAGGACTTATGTACTTCACTGCTAAATTTGTAGAACAGTGTCGCAATGGCATTTGTCAGTCTTTTTCAACAGAAAAGGGTACCTTTCTGCTCAAAACAGTTCAAAAGTTCGCAGCACAGGAAAAGCTGCAAGCTGCCTAAAATCTGCATATGCTGTATTTTCACTCAGAAGTTTTTAGACACTTCTGAGTGAACACTTCCGTGTTCTTAAAAAATGACGGTAAATAATAATAAAGGGAAGAAAGAAAACCATAGTCAGTTTAGATCTCAGGACAAAAGAACAGATTTAAATCAGATAGAAATGGGTAAGATTATTTTATTTGCCATATTTTTAATTAATGTTGTAAGTATGGCAGGTCAAATTTTGTCTTGTAGAAAAGAACAATGCAAGATCTAGTCATCCGACTGACCTTCAGTCTGCTGCAGGGAAAATGTAGATACTATAGGCTTTTAAACCTGGGATAAGAAATATAGCCTTCGATTCTATGTATTAAAAAATAACTGTTATTTGAAACATTTGAAAACTTTAACTTGGCAGGTAAACAACCTCCTACACAGAATTAAATCATTGTTTTAAATATGTGCGTTCAGAAACTATTTTTTTCCAAATTTTTCATTCAACCTTTACTCTCAGCAGCACTTTGAGGTATCCCAGAACAGTGCTATTGATTCTTGACCCTTTCAATATATTATTATTATTTCTAAGACTATTATTCATAACTTCAAAAGGATGTGTGAGGAGATTTTTTGTCAACAACTTGTCACTGAGTAGGGAATGAGGAAGTAGCAGTGTTTATATTTTCAGTACAAAATTCACAGAATAAAAGCTGTGCTTGCAAAACACTGTTTGACTTTCTAGTTAAAATTTAACTAGTATTTGCAAACTAGAATTTCCAATTTGTAAAATAAGATGTTTCTAATTCACAGTTTCATTTTTTAAGCCTCCATAGTTTAGCTTACTGAAAATGAAACAAAAACAAAACAAACAAATAAACAACTGTTATTTTACTGAGATCTCTAATAATGCCTGTTTATTCCTTATTTTATGCATTAAGTTTGAGGCAGACAGACGTGCTTTTATTATCACCATTAATTCATTTGGCACTGAGCTGAGTAAAGATGACAGAGAGAAGCTATATCCAACCTGTGGAAAACTGTATCCAGAAGGCTTGCACCTGTTGGCCAATGCAGATGACTACGAGCAAGTGAAGTGGTGTTTGCAGATTACTATGCGTATGTAATCTAATTTCTTAAAACAAAAAAAAATGAAAATAAAAATACTTAACATCTCTTGATGTCAACAAAAGTTGTAACAAAAATTCACATAAGTTGAAAGCATTTTTGAAAAGATAGGTATTCATTCAAAGATACAAATACAAAAGATCCCACAGATAAGTATAGTTGAATCAAAGGCCTTTGATATATAGGACATAGAGTAACTTATTATCCTAGTGCAATACGAAGTTCTTCTTAGCAGCAGGATGTTTAAATACCCTAAATCACATCATAATAAACAACAACTGTTCTTAACTGTCATTAACCCTCCCCAAATTGAGGTTCACTTCACAACTGCTGCCCTGATTTTGGCACAAAAACATAAGTCATTTTAAAACAAGAGGATCAAATATTATTGCCACACAGTGACTGAAAACCTGATTCATTGCTAGGGTCTGTAAAAATAAAATGTTGTTCGTAAATTTTTTCTCTAAATCCTGATTGAATCAAAGAAGTAGATGGAGTTATTAATACTGATGCAGCTAGCACTGCTATTAAAGATGAACCATATGGAACATTTGCTCTTGAATTAGCTATGGTACTGTGATTACTATTTAATATTTAACCTACCTCAAATAGGGTACACCAAGACAAAATTATGTCCAGTCTACTGATTATCCATACCTGTTCCTGTGCACAAGCAGAATGGTAGAAGTACGTCAGCCATATCAAATGTGGTACAGATCGAGTATATTCATGTGAAGGTGGGGACCGTTTAGATGATTTGAGAACCATTGTACTAGATCTATATTGCATTGGCTACTTTATATGAAAATCATAACCAACACACAGAGAAGCAAAACACCAGAAAGTAACATATAAGGAAAACAAGTCAAATGGGTCTGTTGCAGAATAGTCCAAGTTACATATCAGACTGATGGATTACAATTAATGCAGATAAAGCAAATCCACTGACTACTGGAATAAAATGATCACCCTTGTGAGGATCAGAGTTCAGGGTTTTGGCTCCATTTACAACTCTGGCTCTGATGGATACTATTTGTACAAGAAGTTCAGTACTCTATAATCCAAAGGAGTGAAAGGTCATGTGTCATTCTGCAGTCAGTCTCTTTAGTGCCTTCAGAAAATTACTTTAAGCTGTAGGAAATATGCAATAAGAAAACCACAAGAACAAACCCTTTTTGTTTTTTTCCTATTTATTTTTGTGACTATATGCTTTCAACTTTTGATTTATAGAAAATTGTAATCTATACATAGGTTCGCACCAGAAAGATTACTAATGTAGATTAATTAATAAGTAAAGTAAGATAGCTGTGATACACAGAATGCAAAGTACCTTACTTCTATTGTGTGGTTGTCTATGCTTTACAGGAATACAAGGCTGTGTTTGAGGGTGTAGGGAGTGACGCTGAGAGAAGACACTGGAAGATGCATTTTTTGAACATGATGTTAAGAGGTTATAACCATAAAATATCAAAATGAAAAGTTACCCCCCTAGAATAACAATTAAAACAATAATGAATACTATCTTTTGTTTCTACTGAGTGGCATCATTCAGGTTGTTGTAGTCAAAAACACAGAATTTCTATGACTGCCAACTTTTCAATGAAATGAAATAGGATTAAGTCTTTTTAAATAAAATAAATTCCCAGGGGCATTTTTTGAAGAATAGCCAGTAGAACTGTCAAACCTGATAGCCTACCTGAACCCCATACCATGTAAATGCTTAGTGAAATTGCCTTTGAATAGTGTACTGAAGAACGTATTGACCGCTGGGCCCTTTACTTTTTACTTGCCTGTACTGCTGGCTTGTAGTCTCTTAAACGAAACAGATAACCAGAGATGACATTTTCAATTATATTTCTACTCAGAAGTTCCCCTAATCAGTCAGGATTGCAAAGTTACATAGAAATTTTCATGATGAAAGCTCCTGGTTAAAAATCCCATTTGTCTTCTTTAATATTTTATCAGAATACTTGTTTAATCTTTTCCACAGGTAAAGCTGAATGTGCTTGCATTCAATACCAGGTTTCATTTTGGAGTATTTTATGCCTAGGTGAAGTTAAAGGAAGCAAGAATGCAGAAATATTGTATGGATTGCTGAATGCATTTCTCAGAGACACAGAACCAAAATTAACAACTACATTCCAATTTTCTAAATCTGAGAATTTATAACCCTACTGTGCCTGAAAAGAAGTATTATTTCATATAAAAGAAGAAAAACATTATTTTAAAAGTTAATGTTTTGAGTTGTATTACTGATTCTCCTTCTATAGAGCAGTGGTGACAAAAAAGTAATATAATTATAGATATATGTATCAGGAAATATTAATGGACTCATTTATAGCTTTTGTGCCCATTTTAATTTAAAAGATCAATAAAAAGTCTCTGTAAAGGCCTTATATTGCAATATTCATTCTCTCTTGTGGAAGTAAGTTTTATACCAAAGATGTTTGTAAATGCTCTTTAATGCTTAACTTTGAATCAACAGGTTTCTGCAAAAACACTACTTCGTACTTACACTTATAGTCTTCCTTCATGGCATACAAGATTCTATGAAGGACTTACAACACAGACACGATAAACTTTAGGGTTACTATGAGATTCCCCTCAAGGAATCTCAAGAGAGAGCTTCCTGAACCCTTCGTAACTGTGAGATGTCTCTGGAGTTAAGTGTAAATAAGTAACTGAGAAGTCATGAACATGTCTTCACTTACTTCTTTATGGTCACTTGAGGTGCACCATAAGTGTCCAGCAGGTGTCTGATCCACTTCACAGCAATTTAATTATCTCCTCCAGGCACACCAAAGATACCATCTTCATGTATGCGCTAGGGAAGATTATGAAACATGAATGAAAATACCAGCCAAGTCTGTATCAGTTTTACATCAGGCACAAACAACACCAGCTCTGAGCTATTTAGGACCTGGCTAAGATCAGTAACTAAAAATAGAGCAGACAGTTGAAGCCAGATTGTAGCAGGACAAGATTAATTCTGCTGAGGAAAAAGAAAGGATTTTGAAAGCCACATCAACATTCTGCCTTCATAATCCATCCAAGAAATTTGCCCTCTTGTATTTTCAAACAGGCTATACCTTGATTTTCTGCATGATTTCTTAGCTTCAGGCTGCACCACAGAAAATCTCACTCTTCAGCTGGGTATGTAATAAAAATATCCATTTCCTGCTGAGTAAACAGAATATAATATATATCACATATATATATGTATCATGTTTAACACCTTAGAATTATGGAAGACATTCATTGCAACTGGTTTTAAAGAACTGAGATATCTCTCTCCTTGTACACATACATGCAGACAATAGATCATACACAAAAACCAGAAAAACTCACCCTTTTTATAGCTAAACACCATAACTTCTTAAACTGTAAATGTAACCAATGGGTTTATATCCAGGACATCCCATACAGATTTAATAAAGAACTTGGAAGATTTTCAATATTTTGCTTTATTATGAATCACTGAGAACTTTAAATATTACTTTAAAAATACTTCATTTAGAAATAATTTAGTAGGCATTTAGGACGATCGACTAAAAAGAAAAAAATGTAAAAGAAAATAAAAAAATCTTATTTCTATATTTAGGCTTCTTTATTTTGTAAACCTAGTAATCCAGAAGCAAAAACAAAACAAAACAAAACAAAACAAAACACCCTGACCTGTAAGATGTCTGCATTGCAACTGCAATTTCATTTTGGAATGTGCATCTGGAATGTGCATTTCTTAATTTGTATTTCCCACGCTAATCTTTGACCAACATTTTCCAGTTCACACCTATATTGCAAACTATACCATAAACTGCAGAAAAGAAAGCAAGAGGGCTGCATTGTCTCAAATTTGTATTTTCCACATAGTTTAGTAATTGCATAAGAAAAAAAAAGTTATGAGCAGAAGAACAAAATCAACTGATCTAGGACACAGAAAATGAATTCTTGCATTTCAGTGCAGTATTTAAGAATACTTTTTCTGTACTGATAGATCAAACCTCCCTACTTGAACAAAACAAATCAGATGGCTTTCTGCCAAGAATTTTCTGAAGTGATTTGAAGGGGAAAGAATCTGCTCCCACCCTAAATCATTCTGTGCCAGGGAAGATATGCAGCTGCTATTGCTACAGTCTGTGGACATTGTTAGCTCAGAAAGAATATGGTAGGAGTTGCAGCTTACACAATTATGTTGTCAGCAGAACTGGTCTTTAAACTATGGAAAAAACAGCATGAGTGTTGATTTTTATTTTTATTTTTATTTTTTAAAACCAACTTTCGTAGATATTTGCTAAGTAAGCACAGGAAGTAACAGGCATCGGTTGTATTCATTTAAGAATAAGCAACAGAGTCGACAGACTAAGAAGGAAATTGTGACTTCAGAGTTACAAGTCCTCAAACACCTAGTTTTTTTCTACAAATAGTATAATTTAAATTACCTCTCTTGTTAACAAATTAGCCTCCATGCTAGTCTATATACATCTATACACAAAGAAAAATATTATAATATGTAATCTCCAACAATATCTATTGGCGGAAGTCCAAATCACAGAATCACTACTACGAGCATCATTAACTTACTAATGATCTGTCACTTTGTGGAACAGGGGAATATTAGACAACGAGGCTACTTTCTTGTTCTTCTTTGCATTTCTCAACAGGAACTTGTGTTCCCACGCTTAAATGACTAAACTTACATGGGCAAGTTTGTTCAGTATGATTATCATAACTATGCCCCTTTGCCTATGTCTTCAAAGTGAGATGAAAGAACAGGACCCAGGCTCGAACTTCTGCTGAGCTCTTGATAGCTGTGAATCTTTCATTCTCTTCATTTGCTGTAGCCCCAGGCTTGAAGTGCTCACAAACAGCCCAGCAGCACTGAACTGTGGATGGACAGGGCTGCAGTGTTTCAAGCACTGCCCACGAACAATCCCTCCTTCCAGCACAAATGATAATTTGTGTCCATGCCAGAACAAGAAGATTGTTCACTTATAGAATGAACGAGAGCAGAATGTGATCTTAAGACTAGATCTGAACCTACAATCAGTTGACGGTCATAGATACTCTCTTATTCTGGTTCTATCAGTTCCAGTATAACTTTAAGGTAAAATTAAAAAGAATCACAGAATCACCGAATCGTCTAGGTTGGAAGAGACCTCCAAGATCACCTAGTCCAACCTCTGACCTAATACTAACAAGTCCTCCACTAAACCATATCACTAAGCTCAACATCTAAACGTCTTTAAAGACCATCCAGGGATGGTGACTCAACCACTTCCCTGGGCAGGCCCATTCCAATGCCTAACAACCCTTTCAGGTAAAGAAGTTCTTCCTAATATCCAACCTAAACCTCCCTGGTGCAACTTTAGCCCATTCCCCCTTGTCCTGGTCACCAGGCACGTGGGAGAATAGACCAACCCCTACTCGCCTACAGCGAGGTAGGGGTTCAATACCATACTTCAATCCAATACTCATTCTCATACTCAATCCAATACCATACTTGGCCTATTCTGAACATTTATGTATATTAAAGCTAATATTGTGCAACTTCATTTTCTTCATACATGACAATATGATGCTTCCTGTTTTTAATAATTATACCTAAGTAACGCAGTATATTTAACTTTTCAACAATTCTAATTAAGATCAAAACAGCAGATCCAAAGTATGTGAATGGAGGGATGGTTAGCCATCATTATATTTGCATCGGAATTATGAAGTTGTTAGCATGAAGATTACTGTAATGGTTTAAACAAGAGATGAGACAAAGTCCCATGATGTGCTGGACAACTGGAGTACTTTACTAAAGAGAGTGGGAAAATGGTGTAATATAAATCACAGAAAAAAAATGGCAATAACATCTATAAAACAGTCAAAATAGTGTATAAGATACAGAAACTGTTCTCAAACACAAAATAAATTATTCAATATACTGGGATATCTCCTGAATGACAAATGAGAAAAACAAGTCATGGAATTCAAGAAATAGAAAGACAAACCTCTCAAAGAACCCACATAAGGATTTCATATTGATGACACACAGTGAGAGAAACATTTGACAATTAGAATGTTTGAAAGATTTTTAATAAAATCCATTAAAGTCAAATAAAGCAAAGTATTTGCATTTTCAGCTACACTGATTTAAATCAGTGTGGAGGAGGGGATTTGGGACAAGTACTGCATTCTTTTCATATTGTTCAGCACAAAAGGCAAATGACAGCACTCAAATAATTAAAGGCCAGATCTAAACTCATCAGAATCGTTTATAACTATAGCAACACTTTAGTGAAGTTTGGCTGAGACCTACATGAGTGTTGTTTACAACCTCTCACTGCAGTAACCAAAAATCCAACCAATCAAAAAAAAAACACAAAACAAACACACACACACAAACAAATAAACAACAACAGCAAACAAACAAACAAACAAACAAAAAAAGCTTGAGTATGGGCAGCCTGGGGACCAACACTGTCTCTTCTCTGGACAAACCAAGAAGCAAAGATGAGGAGGTCAAATAATCTCTGTCCTTGGTAAAGAAATTCTAAAAACTCAAAAGCAGAAATTAATCTTTAAATAAGCTACCCTTCCCCCCCACCCCCCCGAGCAGATTATAAAGGAGTTTTGACAGAAATAGCTAATTAAATATATATATCTTGTAGCAGAAGATAAGATCGAGCCATCATAACTGTTACAAAACTGAAGTGTTTTTATCATCTGCTACACAGAGAGGGAGTACCGACACTGTTACAAATGTGTAGAAATCAATAGAGACAAAATAAAACAGATGAAGTTTATTTATAGCAAATATTATGACTTTTGTAAATGTATGAAAACCACAAATTCCAAATTACTCAGCATGTTATAAAATCATCTTGCTCAAAAAATTAACAAATGATTTAACAAAATATATAAAAGTACAGTAAAAGCTACCGTAGGTCATAGTCCACTAGTCTTACTCACTAGTCCACTTAAGGAAAAACAAACAACAAAAGCATATTCCTTTTGAATTCAGTGAGAGCAGGGTTAGAACCTCTGGGGTTCTGTATTTTCTTATATATATTTTTTTGTATACAACTCGCAGGCCTGTGAGTTGTATACAAAAAAAAAATATATATATATATATACATATATATATATAAGAAAAACCTGAAGCTGTTCTTAGAGCTGCCCAGCATGTTAGACTGCTGTCCAGCAGGCTGCAGCAACCAGGATGCTGAGAAGAACTGTTGTGCTAGGTGGTTAACCAGCGTGGTCACTGTGCCCAGCACAGGTCACAAAGTACTGAGCAGCAGATAACATTTTTCTTAGAAACCTTACGTGTATTAGTGTTGATGGCCAGTAATATCTATTTATTTAAGCACATTTCTCTAGCACTCCGGGTGGCAGGAGGCAACAACATAGAAGTTCTGCTGACATTGTTATCACTAACTCCCCTCTCTGGTCTTCATGATCTATCATTAGAGCACTTCTGAGGTTCAGAGGTTTGAATGTCTGACTAATTAAACAAATCTATTCAATTTAGTATATCGGGAGCCAACCACATGAACCCTCCTCATTTTGATCAATACAAGCGTGTGGAAAACAAACAGTGAAAGCCACTGCTAGTAAAGTATGCTAGTAAATGTGGCTGTATAGAATCACGTCATCACTTACATATCAAGGCTCTATTTCTATCATTATAATGCATTTAAATGTGTGAGCTTTAACTTTTTTCTTAAAAGAGATGTAACAGTTTACAGCCTCCACCATGAAACAGTGGCTATCAGTCTATAAGTAATCCTATCAGCGCAGCTTTTTGCTCCCATGGTTTTTAGATCAGTCCTTGCTATTGAATCACAAGTAAGTAGCAGTTTCTAGTTTATCTCTCAGGACCTTATCCTTATCAAAGCTTAAGTCAAGTTTTGTATTTAAACAAACTCTTGCCAAAAAGTGTTAACTCATTGATCAAAATGCCTGCCTTTCCAGTCAGACCTACTCATTCTAACCACATGTGCATTAAATGTTATTTTATCTAAGCGTCTCTCAGCAAATCAAATATTTCATTGCAAAAGTCTTCAAGAGGTGTCGGCCAGACCTTGAACAAACATTCCGTCTAGCTGTCCAGTCTTGTCCTTGATGTGGAATCTTCAGGTTCCTTGGAACTAACTCTGAAGACAAAAAGTTAAGTCACTGAAACAGATTACAACTACTCACTCAAGAACTCAAGAGTACTGTGAACTCTGCAACCTGAAACTGGATTTGAGACCTAGCAGGATAATAAACAGGAAATGAAGAAACTAGAAAGTTCTTTCCTGTGAGCATTATGAATAGGAATCAAACCCAAAGCCAACTGCAGGTGGGAAGAGTGGTTTACTAATGGCATTATTGACTGGAATTAAACTGAGTAGTCCATATACTGCTTTGATGATCTCAAGAAACAAACAGAAAAAATGCCTGCTATTGTACTTTAGTAACTGTATAGAGGATTGATTAATCTCAGAAGCCTCTTTATAGATATCTGGGACTTCCAGCTCCAAAGGAAAATCACTGCTATGGGAAGGTCCATACTGTTCTTAAATATCACCCAATGAACAGCATCAGAGACGACTTGCCCCTACAGGAGACTGAAAGAGTACAGCTCACTAAGCAAACTAAGCTCTTCTGATGTTTCTATGGTTTCTTGGCAGCAGCACAGTCAGTGAATTCCCATTTTGTGAGAAATAACAGACAAATTTTGTAAATGGCAGTTCAGAACAATAGGGAGAGTCTCATTTCTGGGTGTGAAATAAACAGATATGGTTTAGTATCTCACAACAGTTTTAAACAAGACCTCTAATGCTGAAGAGGTTATTTGCAACTATGGCTATGCACACTGGGGAAGTGGGAGGAGGATTTTGAAGTAGAGACAACTGAGGAGATACAGGAGTCATAGAATGGTTTGGGTTGGAAGGGACCTTGAAGATCATCCAGTTCCACCCCCCTGCCATGGGCAGGGACACCTTCCCCTAGACCAGGTTGCCCAAGCCATGCAGGTATACCCATAAGCAGCATTACCTCAGACATGGTTAGGTTCAGTTTTAGTCAGCTGCTGCTTTTGTTTAAATGTTGAGCTGGACAATATGGGGAACGTACTACTTGAGATGCTGACAGAAGACAAAGTTGACCTACCTCTCTGCCTTCTAATAGATTTAATTATTTTTTCTTCTTCTTAGGCTTCGTCCTTTTGGGGAATAAAAGCAACAGCATAGTTCCATACCAATAATAAGCCTCTGAAATGCTACAGACAAAACACATTTACAAAACAATATTCACTTGTATTCTAATAAAGCGATAGCAATTAAAATGTGGGAGCTCTCACATGTTCTACTCCCCGATTTTACTTACAAAATAGGTAGGATATGTAGGTATGTTTTAATTTGAAATACAATATCTATAGCTCTTAATCAAGATAATGAGGCCCCTCACCCACCAGCAGAGTACACAGTCAAAGGACTAAATACTGAAAGTCTGCCAGGTACATGGCTACCTCACAGGGCGTCCTAACATTAAGATTTGTTTCTTCCCATGCACTGTCTGGACTGCTTAAGGAACTCAAAATGGATCCTGCACACTGAGCAAAGAGACATATTGCTGATTAACAGCAAATGCTAAGCATAGGGCATATCTATACTTCGCAGAAGCATAAGTGAGCAATCCAGTGCTGGAAAAGGTACCTATATCTAATCAGAATCTAGAGGCTGCTCCTACATATGGATGCCAACAACTGCATTAACTTATCAATTAAAGCCCTCTGCAGGGAGAAGATCTTGGGCTTGGTCCCTGCTGCGAGAACCAATTCTTTATCTATGTTCAACAGAAAAAGAGCTGAAACAGTTTTTTGACTGGCTCTTGAACAACCCAGGCTCAATGAAGCATTCTAACCAGCATAATTTTAAGGCATGAACTTGCACAACTAAGACATTGGAAGCCAAATGAAAATGGGCCCTGCAACCAACAGATTTTAGGTCTCTGGACTTGCATATGTACAGAGTGACTCTGCATGACAGGAAATGACTTGGAGTTGCACCAGTTCCTTCTCCTAAGCGAGTTTAAGCAAGACCTAGTCACTAACTTGTTCAGACTGAGACAATTCTGAGCAGACAGTAAACCAGCAAGCAACTGGAAAGCTCTGGAATCAAATAACAGGTGAATTCAGACATTTTGAAGAGCTGAACAAAATTTGCTTGGAGCAACTTTAGAATCAAAAGCTTCAAGCATGCCAGAGTTCTGTTTTCAATGCCAAAGTCCTAATTGGTTGAAGTCCTATAAACAAAACAGAGTGGAAAAATATTAACACGTTCATGCTAGCAGATCAAAGACCAGAGTGATTTCCCAAGGCCACTTTGGCAGAAGAGACAAATACTGAACACACATTTCTCACGCCCTAGCCTGGCATTTCCATCAGAAGATTCTTTCTAAAAGATTTATTTCCCCAGATAATCTTACCAATAATGCACAGTTTGCTTACCCGCCCTATACCAAGAGTTGATCAAATTATCATCAAAGAATAACTACCCTGAAAAGACTCTGTTTGCTCTGCTGTTGTGCTAAGCAACCGAAACAAACTCAATCTTTCCTTGTAGATCACATTTTCTAGATGCCTGATAAAATCTGTTGGTTTGCTCTGGACTCTTTCCAATTAGTACACATCTTCTGAAGTGCACCAATTCAGATTAGTTTTGGGCACAGCACCAGGCACATTAGTGACAATGATGATTATTAAAAACTCCCTCAAAACGTTTCAGTTTGTGCACTTATAGAGGGCACAATATAAGTGGAAAGAAAAATAAATAAAACCTTTTGGAAATTTAAGCCTCCCAAAAGAGTTCTATCACCTACTCAAGGATGATGGAAAACAAAGTCTGATTATTATTCAGACAGTATCTGAAGTCACAGAAAGAGCAAATAGCTGACATATTCTGGCTAAATCAGACAGCATCCAGAATGGCAACAATGATCTAATTCCACTGAACGAAAAACAGTTAGTCTATATGAAATCAGAATTCAGAAGTATACAAATTAATATCAAAAACCACCATAAGCCTGAAAAAGTATAATGACATAATCTAATGGTATTTTGATACCAGCTCAGAACCGTCCAACTTCATAGAAATTTTGTTTGAAGACAGTATTGTACGTATTTCAAGCAATGTGTCTGAACCTAAGGGAGGGAAGGCAGTTTTTCAGGACATATCTGCTAACATAAACAAAGTTAATACTAGCTGCAATAGGATAAGTTTTAAAAGGTTAGTATTAGTGTATGTTAACATACAAGCAGATATGTTTGGGTGCAGTTTCCCCTTGGCTAAGAAAAGTGATGCTCACACTCAGCTCAATGACTTCTCTATCTGTAACACAGAAACTTATGAATCTCAACATAACTAATGCTAAATTTGCAGAAAATAATCTCGTTTCCCTGTTACAAATGGAATCCACCAACTTAATGGAAGTTACAGCAATTTTTAATGGTCGCATATCTTTTTACACCTTCAAGGTGCATGATATAGCCTCCTGCCCTCCACAATCAGGCAGGCTCTTACAGTCTCAATGTAAAAAAATGCTCAACAGTGAAGGGAGCCTGTCTCAGAAAGAAGACTGGATAACAGTCAGACTATTACTCAGCAGAAAGAAAAAACTTGTTCTGTGGAAAAAAAAAAACACTCTTGTCAAGATGAAATTTAGGCTGTGAAACAAAAACTGTAATACTTTTTGTCTTCTTAAAACAATGGCAAAGGATTTTCACCTTCTCCCTATATTCAGGTATTCATAGTGGCCTATATAGAGATAAGAGTTATCATTACCAATAATGACAAACACAGTTAGGGTTGCTTTTTGCCAATTAATACAATATCTTGTTCCTGCTTTCCTCCAGGCTCCAAGCTACATGAAATTAATTAATAAGCTGCTTCCAGGATGTGTCTTACTCCCATTCAAAAGCAATGAAAAATTAAATCTATCATATTTCATGCCCTTACTCTCTCAAAGAGAGTATTGGGTAAAAGCAAACTTCGATGTATATGCGCATAGTGAAGATGATGAATTTAAACCAACCTAACCTCTCATCTGGGTTTTGAAAGCTAGATGCTCAGGAATTATACTGCCTTGACAGACAGAACTACATTAGTTAGAAAAAGTCTTCAGGCAAAAACACAGAAGGAAAACAACAACAAAACCACCACAGAATAAGCTAATTCAGTATTAAAAGCAAAATAAAAACACTATCCCTGCACTCCTTATAGAAGTCTTCATAAAATGGTTAACATTTCATGACACTATGGATTACGTACACCACAGAAGTTAAAACCAGTCAGTTTACTGGTCAAGTCTAATGACCGAACTCAATGGAAATGCTTCCATTACAGTAACTTTCTCTGATCCAATTCACGCTTGCTCTACAATCTATTAACAGTGATTTTGGAAGCTTTATAAATATAAGACAGAAACATTAAAAAAATGTTTTGGAATTTTAGATGGCAGTTTTTGCATTAAACCATGTAGAAAAATATGTTCAATTCGCATAGACCTTCCAGGCCAGCAGTGCAAGAAACAGCCCTTAAATAACTGAAATACTGGCAATGCCAAAGAATAGAAGAAATTTTACTGACTGACAATCTTGGGACAAAGAGTCAGTTCCTCTAACTAATGATTAAAAAATTAATTAACTCCTTCATAAAGATCATTTTACTTAATTCTTCTGACTGGAGCCTATCTAGCATTCCTAGCATTCCTAGTTATATTGACTGTAACATAAAAAAAAGTTGGTTACAGCTCAGTCTTGCTATTAATTATTTATTTTCAGGTATTTCAGCATATCAAAATTACAGTGAATCCTTTTAAATATACACAGTTTTTAACTTTTATACTTAATCTGTATTTCCATGCCTTTTTTTTTTTTCCAAAATATAATGCCCTCTTTTCTCCATTACAAAGTGATCCAAATTGAGTAAAGATGCAATTATCACATTTTAGCTCTTGTCCAAGCCTTCTGCTTGCTGTTTGGCCACTGGTAGTACAGCTAGCACAGATGATGGGAAAAAAAAAAAAAAAAGTAATACCTCGGAGACAGCAAATCCTGGCATGTAGACCACTATTGTGCATAGTATTTTATGAAAGAAATCTGATTCAATAATAACAAGAGGCTAATGTAATTGAACATGACCAGATTGCCACAGCTTTGCAGAAAGCCAAAGCAATGGTCTACTATGAGCAAACTATTTCAGAGTAAGTCTGGGAAAATCTATGTCTTAGAAGGGAGAATACTTATGCAGTAATATCTCCACTTCTTTCTGCTTTATTATTTATTTATTTCCCTTTTAAACTGTTGCTGGCCTTGAACCTACCTGAATATTTAAAATCCGTCAAGTTCAAGGTGAGTTACTAGCAAAAAAAATGTATCATCCAATATTATGAGAGTTCTCACTTTGTTGCTAGATGAATGTTTTACCCTTTCTGGTTCACTGAGTTACAGTTTTGTTAACTTTCATAAAATAAATGTGAAATTAATCTTGTATCCCAAGACAAATCAACAAAATTGGTCTGACTTCCCTGAATACTGCTGGACTTGCATGTTCATTATCAAAGTTAATGTGATACGTCTTGGGAAAGAGGGGAGAATACAAGGCTTTTACAGTTGAGAAAAACAAGTTAACCCTCTCCCCCAAAAAGTAGTTTTTAATTTCATTCATAATAAAATCTGCATCACTGGGGACACTGGCCTTGCTAATTGACATTTTTTTATTATTATAGGTAAACAGCACGTTAGAACATTGCAGCACTTTCAAATAAACCATTGCTTTACTGGCAGTAAGGATCAAGAAACATTACTGGAAACCTGTTATTGCTGGAAAAGCATTTTTGAATGTTGTGCAGAAAAAGTACAATAATCAAATGTCTTAAAAGAGTTACATTAGTCAATATCACTTTTTCCTTAGTAAACTTTTGGAAGGAGCCTGAAAATGAGTCACGTTTTCAGGGTTCCAAAATGATTTTTGGTGTATAACATTGTTATAACAAATTACATGTAAATAGTACTCCTTCTAGTTAATCAGTCCTTCATAAATACCAAAGTAGTTTTGTCGTTTAGTTCTAGAGAGTAAAAAAACACCTTTAAAAGAACAATGCACCAGCCATGTTACATCTTTCATTGCCAAAACTAGTTGTTGTTTCTCCCTTAGGAAATGCTGGACAGAATTGTTGGCAAAAAATAGGAAATAAATAGGAATAAAAAATAAATTAATTATTATTAATAATAGTATATATGGTCAGCAACCTTGTAGATTTCTGTTATTACTTGTGATCCCTCTTCCCTCAACTTTCTCAGTTCAACCTTGTATTCATTTTTCTGCTACCTATCACCCAATGAACGTAAGACAGATGGTGGGTAGTTCTACTTTCTGAAAATAAGAACCATCCCTGAGGCTGTGTTCATAAAACAGTCTTTTGGTACAGTATCTCACGTCAGTTCTGTAATTCACTCAATGCTTGGTAGAGAGCCAAAGGAGATGCCTACGGTTCACACACAAAGATGTGCAAGATAGGACTCACCCTTTAAACACACAACAAAACAAATCTATTTGAGTTTATCTCCCATATATATCTTACAAATACCTTTGCATATAGGAATCTATGCTCTTGAAAATTCTGAACAAAGCCTTTTCTTCAAAGCCTTACATCAGACAGAGAAATTGCTATGGATAAACATGGATTTTCTAAATGAGTATGTTTTCACTTGGAGCTTACTTCCGTCCACTATATGGCAAATACTTGAGACTACAGCAGGAAACACTACTTAACATTCTTTGAATTACTTGTGACACTGCCAATATTTTAGCAATCATATAACAAACTGGTTTTCCAAATCAAGTGATGTCATCTAGGTGAATGCAGAAGACAAAAAAAGTGGAAGAATGGTTCTATTTCAAACTGATCTCCTGTCTACCTGTCAGATTTGTGCTAAAAATTCTGTATTGTAAACTGAATGTGCAGAATGTGAAAGTAACACTACAATTCATTTTAAATGCTTTTAAAGAGCAACATACTCTGATTTCTACAGTAAGCATGCATGTGTTGTTCCATATTAATATTTAATTGGTTAAAACACTCCTGTATAAGTCATGAGAAATGTTTTAAAAATAACAATTTATAAATATTCTTATTCCCCTTTGTGCCTAAAACACTTTAAATATCAAATTAAGTATACATGAGTATGAATTTTGTATCTCATTTTAACTATACAACATGCACAAATTGCTAGTGAAACTTTAATTACATTCTGGGGACAATGTCTTATAGCTGAGAATAATAAGAAAGCCTAAAGTGGTATAGAAATTTCTAAGGTAAACATTCTCTAGTCTATCCCTAGTTACAGTTTAAATAGTCATGGAAGAAACTGTTCACCAAGATTACTATGTTCTATCATGGATGTGTATTGCCTTAATAATGAAGTGAACTTAAATTACTTGAAACATTGGAGTTATACATACAGAAACATAACAGTACAATACTGCAAATACTTGAGGGGGAAAAAAAAAAACTTTAATATTTTTAGAACACAAGCATGGAACTGTAAGTCTATTTTATTTACTGTACTGTATCTTGGCCTAAGTCTTATCTCCAGTTCAGGAAAAGAAGTGATGGTTTTCAGAGATAAAAGGAGTACTAGGGCTTGAGAAAAAAGGTTTGCAGTTAGGAATCCAAGAAAGGTCAGAGAGACAGGTCAGGAAAAAGCTGAGGTTCACGATCTTTGTTTTTCCTTAGAAGTAAAGAAAGTCATGGAAAGAGTTTTGCACAGAAATGCAGTATGGACATGTTCTCTATCAAAGGAAGAGTTCTTAAATAGAGTTCTCAGTTCTTAAATAACCATGAACATTACGACAACCCATATAATGTTAAGAGGAAAAAATAGTCTCAGAAAATACAACAGTTGAAGATTTGGATTTCTTAGTTTTTCAAGGTAACGCTCAGAAAAGGATCAGGAAAAGATGAGTAACTTCCAGATAAAACCAATGTCTGACTGGTTCACTTAGGCCATGCACTCACAATAGGCGAACACAATTTACACAATCTTGAGAATTTTCAGTTCCGCTACCTAAATAGCTAGACAAAGGAAAAAGGACATATAGTAAACAGAACCTTGATTCCCTTTTACTGTGGCCCCCAGAGCACTACATTTCTCAATCTTGTAACTGAAGAAACACTTAACTTGTGGAAATAAGTAAGTAAGTAAGTAAATAAATAAAT
Organism: Cygnus olor; assembly: GCF_009769625.2. Classification (NCBI taxonomy): domain Eukaryota; kingdom Metazoa; phylum Chordata; class Aves; order Anseriformes; family Anatidae; genus Cygnus; species Cygnus olor. The sequence continues at coordinate 133,094,355 of NC_049170.1, forward strand.
AAAACCAACCTCAGATCTCAAAGACCATCTTGCACTTACTGTTACAAAGCAGTCACAATTGCTTTCTCTTACAGACAAATATAAAAAAAGATCCAAAATTTATCCTAATTTTTATTTTCCTCTTCCATTTGGCTTGCATGTATGGGAGACCATGTGTATGCATGAATTTCTGTCTTTGACTTGTTTTTTGAGTTACCTTTTTGTATGTTATTGACCGTCAATAACTATCAGACTATTGGCTGAATAGCCTTGCTTTAGGTGATGTTGCAATTAAATCACATCACTCAGTGGTACTGGAACTAATGAAGCTTGGTCTCCTAAAGATTTGTCTCTCATGGTTGATGGAGTCTGGGGCCTAAGAATGCAATTCCAACTGAAGCCTTCTGCTACAGCAAGTATTCATAAGGGTTGGCTGGCTTACTGCTTACTATTTCTTTCCCCCTTCTTCGGTGGTTAATAGCGTGCAGTTTAATGATATAGCTTTTCCTTTATCTGTAGACCTTCCAGGGGACAGTTGCAGAAGTTTTCTACTGTACCCTGCTATCTATTTTCTCAAAGTTTGTAGGAATTTGCCTGTCTGTTTAAGACACATTTGAAGTCGGCCACCGAATTCAAAAGTTATTGTGGAGGTGTAGGGGTAATTGGTCAGTGAACACACATTCACTCAACATTGATCTTACTTCTACAGGAAGTGACACTAAAATCATTTTCCATACTCTGTTTTGCTTTTCCAAAACTCATTGTCCATTTATTGTGGAGAAAAAAAATAATAAAGCTACTGAAATATGAATGGAACAAAACAGCCTATTCCTGTCACCTTACTTCAATGGCCCTCTCATACCTCATGCCTTTCTCTTCCTTCCCCTGGCTCCACACTGACTTGCTATGCTCCCACACTGTTCTGGTGCATACCACTTACTTTCATAAACTAGGACTAGAGTCCCTCATTCTTCATTACCTGACTCTTATCTCCTCAGACATCTAAGCAACACCCAGCTTACTAATTATCTGATCCCAACCTCACCCTACCCGAGCCCTGCTTCCAACCCAGAAGTGCAGACATACTTCAAAATAGTGACCCTGCATGAGGCAAGGACTTCAGACAGAGGCTCAAGTTTTTTCTGCTACAATTTCAAGAAACGTGAATTCATGTTAGTAAATTACACACTATTGCAGTGTGGAAATAGCACTTGATAAAAAGGTACTGTACACTTTGTCTGCATTTCAAATATTTCCATGTAAAATTTGTATTTCTGAGTTTGGAGAAGACCTTGCAGTATCAAACTTAAACCAAAGCAAATGGGTATGTTCCCTACAACAGGAGATGAGACACACTGATTTGTACATGATTTATCTTCACAAAGTAAGTCTTACATCTTGTGAGATAGTCCACCAGAAATAACAATGCTTTCAAAAGTTGTTTTCATTGACTTTTAGGATTTGGCACACAAACCTGCATGCTTACATGAAAAAATAATAAATTCATTGCTGGTTCACCAGTGCCTCAGGGATGAGTAACAGACCTGAAAAAATGAAAATGTCAAGGTACTGAAATAATTGTACTCCCAAAACACGAAGCCATTTTGGAAGATGTTTGTATACAGGGAACCTACACTTTATTGGACTGTAGATAAAAATAAATGGTTTTTACCCCTCTCAGCCATTCACTTGTCCTTTACAGGTACAACCTTTGGATTGTAACATTTTGTTTGGATTAACACTTTTTTTTTTCTTTTTTTTTTTGGTCCAGGCACAGGAAAAAGATTCTCCTTTTATATCCAGATTTCTAGGTAAAGAAATTAATATTGTGTAAGACCAGAGCACCAAACAATTTTATTGATTTCTACTAACTGGAGTTAAGTCTTTGCAATTTGTCCTTTTTGAATTTCTCCATAGTGCTGCTTAAAAAAAAAAACAAAACAAAAAACTATTTTAATGCGATCAGACAGAAAATTCTTGTTAGGCATCAAGTTAAATCGGGTGTGGCCAAAGTGATTACTATGTATTATTTACACTGCTACACATGCAAAAAACTTGTATCACAGACTAGATCCTTATTGTGCCAGGTACTGTGTACATAACAGTAGAATCCATATTTCATACCTTAAATAAGAAGCAACATACACATACCTCAGAGAGATTGGAGGAGATATGAAACAGTAAATAACTGGAAGGTACAGTACCCAATTCCCCTAACCATTGTAAAGCTAGAGACTTTAAAAATATGCTGTAAAAAATGCCTAAGGTAGGATTCTACTCTGAGTATAATGTTAAAAAACATGTATCACCATTAGTATAAAACCCTGCCCCTTACTTGCCATATAAATAAGATATTTTCATATGTTTGAGGTGTAGCTTTACAAACATACATATGTATATAAATAAAATGTATATATGACTATACTCAATCCACTTTCAGATCATAATAATCATAGAACCAGAGAGAGAAATATGAGGAGACTCTGACAGGATGCCAACAATGCAGACATTCAGTTGTTATAGGGAGTGTTTATTGTCCTGGAACAGGAGCCAATATTGTGCATTGAAAAGCCATTGGTTATGTCTGAACGCTGTTGGGAAGAAGTACCAGAAACTAAAACTTTCCAGCTGTTCCAGCTAAGTTCCCTAATTGCTGGGCCATCCAGCAATACCCTTGCACTACTTCAGTGTGCTTTTGTGAAGCTGCACAGAGACTGTTCAGGATGGATAATCCTGACCCAAATCAGATTGGTCAGTCAGTCTTGTCAGAAGAGGTTGGCCTGAGCTTTTTGAGGCTGAGGAGGGCACAAAACACAAGTTCTCTAGCTCCCAACTTACCTACTCATGATAATACTGTAAGCCTGGTGATCACTGCTACCATATTTCCGTCTGCTTTTATCCTTACAGCAACTTCTGTCCTTTGTGTGGGTTTCAGATCTTTTGTGCACTGGATATACTCTAACCATGCCTCTCTGATCCAGCCCACCATGGATTTCAGATGATATACTACCTACTGTTTGGACTGCAAACAAAACAGGCAGAAGTCAGTCAGCAATTTTTTGCTGCAGTGAAGACATCAATGCCTACTGCCCATGCTTAGAGTCACCAAATACGCACACTGAAAGACCACAGTGACTACATCTATGGTGTTCTGCAGCTTGTGCTCTTGAAGGGAGAATTTAATTTCTACCTAAGCCATACCTCACGTGCCCAGATGCATTTTTACATATGGTCTGAAGAAACTTATACATACGTTTTCTTACTCTGCATTAGTTTTGTATAATAAATCTTCATTTAAACTGTGTTACAGTTGCCAGGCAAATCTTCCCTCTACTCTCATTAGATACTGCTTCTTGGATTTTTCACAGTTGGAAGATTAGCACTGCATAAGCAACCAACATAACCACTTGCATTTAAAATGTATTACAACTCTTTGCTCATTTCAAACAACAGAAACCACACACACACAGAGAATAGTTCTGCATGCCTTTTTTCAAGTGAAAGCAGCTTGTATTTGAGTCTCTTAAAGAAAGAAAGATTTGGTTTCAGCATCATCTTCTACTACTGTATTACTGTTATGGAAGTTGAATTATTACACAACATTTTTACTTTTTTAAATAAAATTTTCTAAACTGTTCTGTAGCATGAGGGCATTATAGTTTAATGGGGCTTTTATAAGATGTCTGAGAAATTCAAAAAGAACAGAAATTAAAATAGATGGTACTCTGTACTAATTTTATATGCTGCTGGAGACACATTTATATCTTTTAACGGTTCATTTCCTATTGAGTTCCAGAAGAGTTCTCCAGACGTGTTGTTTGAGCAAAACCGCTGCCATTCACACAGACTTTCCAACTAAAGGTTAGTTGTGCTCACTGCCAGTCCTCTGTAAGCAGTAATGTTCGCTGAAGAGGACAGATACAACTCTGACCAGTGGACACTCTAGTCTTTAACCTAGATTTTGAAAAGCCTATCCCCAAATCCATGCCAATAGCATTTCAAATAAATCTTCATGCAGGCTCCTCCGTGAAGTTCAAACTTTGGGTGATTTATGTTTTGATAAGGCTTCTGAGACCTTACTTGATGTTAACAATGTAACCCCCTAAAGAGCAAAGCTTTGAAGCACTGAGGCAACTGAACCTGCATTCATTCCTCCCAGTCTTCAGCTCTGAATGACAAAAACTATAATCTTTACTAGCCATAGCACAGTAGAAAAAAATAAGGTGGATATCCGCAAGATGAAGTAAGCTGTACATTTTCTGATTCTTAACAAGTATAACTTAAGTATAACCTATGTTTTTGGCTAGTTGTATGTATACCTTCTAAACACTATGCATATACTTTTATTTATTACCTATTGCCCTAAAACTGGTTGTAAAAGTGGAAGAATCTTGAGGTTCTGTAAGACATTTAAACCCAAATTGTGCCATTAATCAACTTGTGACATTTTGCTTTCATAAGTTTATCAAATATCTTTTTAAGAGGGAATAATACATGGAATGTCACTGTTCCCCAGGGTGAGACAAATGTACGACAAAGCTTGTTTTGAAACAGAGGAGGCAAGCCAGAGAAACCCACAACTTGTATACAGAGTATTGTCTCAAATCGCTACACACTTTCATACTTCATAAGGCAAGGGTAATTGTAGTAATTTTATACTTATAGACTATTCTGAAGAAATAATGCTCATATTTTTCATGAAATACCAGTATCAGATTGCTGGCATTAGTAACGAGCAAAGCCTTGGAAGAGGAGAACCTCAGAAATGGAGAATTAAAAGCTTATGTACAGAGCAGAGATAGAAACGTTGCTATTTACACCTTCACCGGTCCTTTACTGCTGAGAATGCAAAGGTGCATCCAATGGAAAGTTCCTCAACATAATTTTTTCCCCATTAAGAATTGTTCCTACCCAAAGCTACTGGCATTTTTACTCTAGATTTCAATTAGATTGCTTTACCTCAGATAAAACAAAAAATAAATTAGCAGGAAAGAGAGATGGACCGTACTGGCAGACTCTGAAGGACAGTAAGAGTAGTTCCTTGGAGTAAGACGGTAGTTCATTTAGGGCAATCTCATAACAAAAGCAGGACTGCATTCTTTAAATGTGTTAGTTGATGTACAGAAAACATTATTTCTTGAATTCTGTAAATCAGATGGCTTAATTAGGTTGTTAACTGAAAACAACTAGCCTTACAGCCTGTTATAGATTTTGCGAGCCCGCAGTTCACATCTCCTGTCACAGCTGTAGTGTGCAAATACTCCAACAACCATGGTTTTCAGACACTTGTACCAGTGTTACCAGTGAAAAGAAGACCTAGTATTATCTTCTAGAGAAGGCCAGTCAAAGGTAATTCTTAAAGTTGAATTGTATGCCTTTTTTTTCCCTTTTTTTTTCCCAAATGTTGTGGTTTTCCTACAGATTTTCCATAAAGAACAAACAGCTTGGAAAGTAGTACTTCTGTGAGCATCCTGAAGGGCTTTGCGTGCCCAAGTCAGGCTGATGGCGTTTTTTTAAAACCAACAAAATGCCAGACTTGGCTGGAATCATGGAATCATTAAGGTTGGAAAACCTTAGATCATCTGGTCCAACCATCACCCTACTGCCAATGTCACCCACTAAACCATGTCCCTAGGCACCACGTCCAACCTTTCCTTGAACACCCCCAGGGACAGAGACTCCACCACCTCCCTGGGTAACCCGTTCCAATGCCTGACTGCTCTTTCTGAGAAGAAATGTCTCCTCATTTCCAAACTAAGCTCCCCTTGCACAACTTGAGGCCGTTCCCTCTAGTCCTATCACTAGTTATCTGCGAGAAGAGGCTGACCCCCAGCTCCCCACACCTTCCTTTTAGGTAGCTGGAGAGAGCACTAAGGTCTCTCCTGAGCCTCTTCTTCCCCAGACCAAACAACCCCAGTTCCCTCAGCCGCTCCTCACAGGTCTTGTGTCCCTTCAGGCAGTCCCTTTAGGGTTCCACGCTGCGAGCTTTTGCTCCTCGCAGTTCACCCTTTAGCCCTCGGCGTGAGGCAGAAGCCTCTCGCGGTGCCCCGTCGGGACAGCCTGTGCCTTCCTCAGCCGTGCCGGGGCCCCCGTGCTCCAGGTGCAGCTGAGGGGGGAGCCCCCCGTCCCCATCAGGGAGCAGGGGCCGGGCTCCATCAACCGGCATCCCCCCGGCCGCGGCGGAGCCCCTTCCCGGGGCGCTCCACCTCAGGGGGCAGCACCGCCCGCCCCAACCCACGGCTCCTCCTCCCCGCCCCGCTCGGGTCGGCTCGGCTCTGCTCGTCTCCCCGCCGCGCCGCCCGACTTGGTTCAGCCCGGGGCAGGCGCTCGGCAGAAGCCCTGTCCCCCTCCGGAGAGCCTCGGCTCGGAGCCTCCCTTCTCCTTTCCTCCCTCCGTCCCTCCCAGTGCCGCTGCGCACTGCCGGGCCCCGAGCGGGCCCTGACGCCCGGGCGGCGGCGGCTCCGCCACGGTTCCCGCAGCCCGTGCCCGGGGTGCGCACACGAGGCTGGCTCGGCCGTTGGGGGCGCGCCGCGGCGGCGGGAGGGGGGTTGCTGTGGGCGAGCCGCCGCTGCCGCGGTGAGATGGCATCATCCTGCGCGGCGGCTGAGGGGTGAGGAGGAGGAGGAGGAGGAAGGCGAAGGAGGAGGAGGTGAGGGGAGGAGAAGGAGGCGGCAGCTGCGAGGCTGCGAGCCACGGTAAGGAAACAAAACAGGCTGCGCCGCTTTGCGGGCTGGCCCGGCGGCCTGCCGAGCGAAACGGCCGCGGTTTGGGTTGTTTTATTTTATTTTATTTACCCCCCCCCCCCTTCCCATCCGCGGGGGTGGGCGCCGGGCGGCTGCGGGCCGCCCCTGTCACCGCGCGATGGGCGTGGGGGCTAAAATGGCGAAGGGAGCCGGGGCCAGGTCGCCGCCGCCTCGGCCTCCGCAGGCCGCCGCGTTTGCCGGCTGGCTTCGGAGGGGGCTCCGAGGGCCCCTCGGCCCCCACCTGGCCGTGGGGGGGGAACGGGGAGCGCCGCCGGTACCGGGGAGGAACCCGGCTTATCGCGGCCCAGGACTGGGACCCGACCTGTGGGGAGCCGCCCGGCGGCTTATCTGCGGGCTGGGGGCCGAGGGGCAGGGGGTACGTGCGGCCCCGCCGGCCTTGGGGGCGGCCGGGGAAGGGAAAAGGTGAGGAGAGGTTTGTCCTGCACCATGGGCTGCTGTCACCCTCGTCGGTGTGCTCCCCAAAAGGGGGGTACGGCGGGGAGGAGGGACCTCGCTGCCTTTGCTCGAGGTGTCTGCAGGGCTGTCTGGGTCCTCCTGATGCCTGTTTTACCGAGCACACCGTCTGGGTGCAGCACCTTGAAAGGTCTGTTTGTATCGCCAGTCCCTGTTTATGTGGTGGCAAAATGTTACAACTTGGTGTCAGTGTTTATTTACTTGGATTTTTTTTTTCTGTAAAGCCTTATGTTCGAAGCATCGGTTCTCCTCCAAGTTAAACTAGGATGATCTAGCTCTGCTTCCAGGTCTATAAATGTTTAAACTGTGCATCGGAGAGACAAGGACTGCATGCTGCCTAGTTTTAATGGGAGCTCTTCGGTGTTTGGGTGAAATTTCAGTATTTGGATGAAACAAGGAGATTTTCATATTTCAACCATATTTTCACACGGAACCTGTGTTATATAGAAAACTTTGCATAAAAAGCCCAGGTTGTGTGAGTTTACCATCTAGCAAGTGACAGTAATAAAACTGTCACTTGATGGAGGTGGCCGAGTTATTTATAAACATAGGCATGAAAGACAATATTGCCTTCATAGTAATAAGTGTCTCCCCTTAAAACTCATTCTGCTTTAATCCCTTTATCGTTAGAGGAACGAAATGATTAGTGGTTGGCTGTAATAATTCTTCATTAACCTGGGCTTTTTTCTGTGTGTGTGTGTGCTGCCTTACTTGAGTAAGCTGATGGATTTAAACTGAATTATTATTTCTCATGGATATTAATCCTAGTAAAGATTAAAAAATAATAGGAAATATCCGAGTATTTTTCCTCCTTTTGAGAAACATTGTACAGTTGTAAAAGCACAGTTTGTCTGGAAACTTGATAAAGGTGCTTTCGACTGGGACAACTAGAAATACTTTCAGCTGATGGTGCTTGGGTTTAGAATCCTTTTCTCACTTCCTTGGTGTGTATTTTCATCTTTAAGGTGAAGATGTGATTCTGTAAATGCTTCTAGCTTGAGTAACTTATCATTATCAGTAGTCTTTTTCCAATGATACTGTAAAATAAATGTGTAACTATACCTGAAAACATGAAAGCAATGTTATGTACCCAAGACAGATTTAATCTGTCAGTATGGAACAGCTCTTTACCGAAAGGGTATAAATTATTTTTGTTGGAAAAATAACTTGTTTGTTGCTAAACATCAGTGGACAAAACACGTGTTCTTGTTGAAGGGTTGACAATAAAGTTAAAATAATCACCTGTCTACAAGTGCTTCTTAAATCAGGGGAATACTTGCAGGGTTCAGAGCCGATCCATTTCTTTTTCTGGCTCCATGGAAGGAAGAGGAACATCTGCTAGTTCTGTTGCTTTTTCTTTCCATATCAAGTTGGGAACTTTGATAAGTTGGAAATTCCACTCGCTTTCCTGGTTTCTCCCTGAGAAGAATGTGTGTGGAAGCTCTGTTTCCCTCCAACTCTCCTTTGTGTCCAAACCCAGCATCTGTCAGAGGAAGTTGGTGTGCCTTCAGTTTTGCCCTATGTCATTAAAAAAGTAGATTTGAAATCCGAGGCACCATAACAAAAAATTCATGGCCTAGCCATTTCCAATTAATAAATATGGCTTACCATTTGTGCACTTAGGCCAAACACTGTTAGCTTAAAACTAAGCAACAAAAAACCGAAGCCCATCCTAGAATTTAATCAGCTAAAATGAAAATAATTAAGTGGTTTGGAGGGGGAATGGATGGAGGGACAGACAAGTGCAGACATTTGTGTTGGGGGGGGGCTTCCTCCAAGCTGTGCTTAAGTGATTGTTGGAAGCTACTTTTAATTTAAGGTTTTTTCTTTTTTCTTTATGGAGAATGAAGAGAAGGAGTAAAGCTACTCGCAAGTATGTCATATATTTTAAGCTATGTTACCTGCTTCTGCACAGTGTAGTGTTCACCTCAATTAAAAAGTGCCTTTTGAGCTCTTAATCAATTGCGTAAGACTCTAAGTCAGTAGATAAGCTGCTCCAGTATGCCTTCCAGAATGAAAATGTGTAAACTGGGGGCAGGGGTGGTGGTGGTGCTCTCCACTTTCTCTGTTAGTGTCAGTTAGCCAAATCCTGTCTTTTTTTGCTGTCTTTATGAAATTTGTAAGCTTAGAACTGTGGAGCTTTCTTTGGATTCCGAGTTAAGCCATGGCCAGGGACATGTTCTCTGTTCCTTTGGCCTACGTGCAAGTGCAGAGAGCAGGATTTGCTTACAGCCAGGCCTTTCTTTAACGTTTTGTTTTCTTTGTATCAGTAGGCCACTTGCTTTCCTTATAGGTGTTCAGACCTAGGATGTTCTCCTGTAGTGAACTAAAATAGTCACAGGCAGGGACCATTACATGTTTCAGGGATCTCACCTCTACTTTCTTGAAGGAAAATGATTTAGCTGGGGGGAGAAATTCATTTTCCCCATTGGCAGCAGGAGTTGGTGTGGTCTGGAAGAGGCAACCCGAGGGCTTGTAGTAAAAAACAGATTGTATGGGTGGTGCACCCTCTTTTTTCCTGTAGAGCAGTGGCATGACATGTTTATTATTGCTTGAAATTTCCAGTAGTACCTTTTTAAGGGAGATATATATATATATATTAATTATTTTCTCCAAGTGGGAAGTCCTAATTACTGCCTTTTGGGCTATGTTTTTACTGTGTTTGAGGACCTAATAGTTTAACCAGAAGCATGCTTGAGTTTCGCTCCGTATTGCTTAACCTGATGCTGCTTTACAGAAGAACACGAGGGACTCAGAGAAGCTATGAGCTGTCAGAATAGTTATAGTATGTCAGAATTGTTTACCTGGGAGTGTGCTATGGTTTTTCCTACTTAACATTTCAGGGAAACCTTTATCCTTGTATTACGTGTAGTTCTTGGTAGCTACTAGACATGTGGAATGTGGTATGGAGAAACTAATGACTGCAGGTTTGCATGACTGTATACTGCAGTGGTTCTCTAGATACAGAGCAAACAAGTTATTTTTCAATCCCTCATCTCTCAGTCAATTTTGAGGATTTGCCATGTAAGGTAAGGTTTGATAATTCAATATTGTCGTGAAAGCACTTTCAAAGTCTTATTTAACGAGAATATGAATTCAGATTTAATTTACAAGTTTTTTGACTTTGAAGAATAAACTGAATTTTGCTTGGAGGGTAGTGTTACTTTATGAGGGCTTTTGACTAAAATAAGTCTTTAATAAAAATTGGAATGAAGCATGTGTTTAACAAAGCAGATTATCAGCTTGAGCTTTTGATTTTTTTTTGTATTTATCATCGTTTTTCTTATTGCTGGAATATGTTAGAAATGTTAATGTTCTACTTCAAGTCACTAGGGTCTGAGGGTACTTAATTGTAGCCAGTTCAAAACCTGAAGACCTCTTAACATCCATCACATGAGATGTTAACTTGGAGTTATTTAATTACTTCTGTAGTAAAATTCAACCTCTGATGTCTGAAGCAAGGAATTTTTCACTGGCTGAAATCACTTTGGAATAATTCCCCCAAACATAAAGAACTGTTCTTGAAAACACAGTAGCACTTTCTCTCCATTTGTCTTGGATATAAATGGCACAGAGTACAAATAAGTGTTTGTAACTGACCTTCTCAAGTGGTTCTAAAGCACAGAATCATTCCGTCTGTGTTTTTTCTACTAGAAATTCAGAGTTAGCTTGCTGATTGTGGTGATAGAAGACAACAATAAGTAAATAAACAGGGGAAAGTAATTTTTTGTTTTAGAAATTCAGGGATCTTCACATTGTAACCTGAAGTGGGCAGGAGAGAGCTCTTGTCTGTGCTTCTGTGAATGCACAGAGGAAAGTGCATGAAGTATATTCTGCACACATTTCTAGTTACTGGCGTTTCTACATGAGATTTTTATTATCAGTATTTAAATGGAGCAGCAGATTAGCAGAAGAATCCTTTTTAAAACAAAACAAAAGACACCACCACAAATAAAACCTTTCCTCTGTTTCTTATGTTCTTGGATCTTGAGAGAATTTTGGATCGTATATACATTTAAATGTAGCCAGTGATATTTCAGTATAAATCAAATCAAAGGAGCTATGGTTTTAGAATAGGGAAAAGTAAACAGGAAAGATTATGTTCATAGTCTGTGAAATTGCACAATATGCTCAGGCATTAGAACTGAAAACAGAACACACGTACAGTTTTGAAACACAGTGCTCTGCTCGTTCTTGAGAAATTCAGTAAGATGTAATATAGTTTTTGTACGCGTAAACTAAAACTGCTGAACAGATCAAGATACATACGTTTTAAAATCTGACCTTGTTTTTACTAAGTGGTAAATTGAATTAACTCTTGCATTTTCTAGTATGCACGCTGACATTAGAGTATCTGAGCATAAACATAACAGTCAAAAAACAAAATTAAACATACGAGGAAAGCTGAAATGAAGATGAAGAGCAGCAGGGTTGCCACACTTCCCTTTTCTTTTCCCCTCAGGATAGAAGTGTGGAAGCATTTTTTTTTTTTCGTGAATTTCAGTTCCTTTTATGCCTTCTTTCTTGCCACTTTTTTTTCTTTTTTTTCCCTCTTCCCCAGTTCCAGCTACCTTCTTACACTGTTATCTTTTCAAAAAAAATGAGTGCTGTCCTACTTTAGTATCTGGAAAGACTTTTTTTTTTTTTTAAAAGTGTGTTTTAACTTTTGGATGTTTTGAGTGGGGAAAAAAATCAATTAACATTGAAAATCTGGTGGAAGACTCATGTAATCTGTGTGTCATTTACAAATAAAAATAATAATAAAAAATTCCCTATCTGCCTGTCTTGTAAGAAGTTTTTGACAAGGCTGTCTTGTCATGGAATGGTGAATAAAACTGCTTTGTTAAGGGAATGGCTGTGGGGTAGAAGACTAGTTGGAATCTCAGCTTGTAATATGGCAAAAAGACTGCTACTAATGGAGTAATTTGTACTTTTTTCTCAAAAGTGACTTAAATCAAAAAATCTGTCAAAATCTGTAGGTTGTGAAATTATTTTCTGAGTAATGGAAGTGGGAACTTCAGAGGGACAAAACAGGCTAGCTTAATACGATGGATACATTTTTTTTGCTAACATAGGAGGCCTAATGCACACTGGAAGAAGTAGCTAGAACTGTTCATCAAAATGGGGTGTAAATTGAGTATTGAGTAATAAAAGCCTGACTAATTATAGATTACTCTATGAAAACATCTGATTGGGAATGGACTAAAATGTAAATGTTGGAATGTATTAGGAAAATAATATAGATTAGCTTGTATACTGGTTTTTATATTTATTTTGTAAATTGTTTCAGAAACTGTTAAATGTTACTGTTGTATGGCAAGTGGTCCCTGTATCATGCAGGGACCTCCTAGCTTTAGTTCTTTAACAGACTGTTGTTTCTTGGTTGTTTGTGTTCCTTTTTTTATGGGGAAAATAACCAATTCAAGTAGAAAACTATTAGCATAATAATGTGTCTGTGCAAACCAACTGGAAAGTACAGCTTATTTTTTAGCTTATAAAGAAGAGAAGGAATAGGGCGCCTTCAGCAGAGGCCGGCAGACCTTTGAATGAGGTTGAGTCTGAGTAAATTCCAGTTTGCGCTTTTAACCTTCTGCCATGTACCTAAACAAGGAGATGCTGGAGCATGCTTAGAAAACCCGAGTAGGGTGGTCTGTCGGGATGTAATTGTTACAAGGTTCAGTTGGGATTGGCTGATGTATGATTCAAACAAAGGCACAGATTGTCGTATGGACAAGGAGAACATCTGTTGATAAATAATAGGTGCTTTAATAAAAAGATTATAGACTTTACAGTTCAGGACGTAAACTAATCATGTTTCTAAATATGTCCTATGAGTGTTTTATTCTAGACTGCCCACTACAGGCTTTGTTTGTTTATTTGTTGGTTGGTTGGTTTGCGTTTTGTTTTCTCAACTACTTGGGACAGTCTGCTTTCAGGGTAGGTTGATGTACTTGTCTATGTTCGGTAAATCTGTTATGTTGCTTGCTTCAGTTTCAAAGTTCAAAAGGCCATAAGAAAGTAAGATCAGAGGAAGTAAATCTTAATTTGCAAAGAGATACTCCTTGGGCTTGTTTTCCTACATCCTTGAAAATGTTGTTTCAAACGTCCTCTTCTCCCACCCCGAGGGCTGAAGTAAGAACACGTTTCTAGATGTTGATTGACACTACCTCTCGCCCCCAGCTTAAATAGTTGATGTCTCAAAGGTTGATGGAGAAGATGTTTATTTTATTCTCTGTTCTGTTCTTACAACATCATCATGCCACCATTTATACCCATGGTACATTCCAGTCTCAAATGAATGTTTTGTGCATTTTTTGATCTTTTCCACTCTTTGCCCTGTCTTAAATAGTGTGTCATCCAGACAAGGATGACTGACTTCTGTGGATGAAAACTTACAGAATGACTAAGTCTTCTTAATACTCTGCAGACTGGAAGAAGGATATTGTAATCATGACTGGCATGAACAATAGAGTGACTGATTAGTGTCTTTTCTAATAAATGTTACCAAAAGGCAACAGAAGCAAGGCCATATCAAATGAAACTAGTAAGCATTATTTTCAAAACAGAGAAAAGGAAGTGGTTCTTCACAAAGTTTGTAGCTTAGGTGTGGAACTTTTTACTGCAGGGTAACGTAGATGTGAAGTTAATGTGGTATTATGGAATACCTTAAGCGCATTTTAGTCTGCTTTATGGCAGCTCAAGGCAATATATTGCAGTCTTTGAATCCAAACACCATGTATTTATGATGAGAATTTTATGCCTGTGTAGTTTTCTGACTGGTTTGTTAGGCTCGATGGCTGTTGTGAGGGACCTTTCTGGGAGGTTGGCTCTGGAATCAGGGCTGTTCTTTGTAGGTAACATCTCAAAGTTCACATTTTTTGGGGAAATTGCCAGACCAACCAAAGAAATGTGGGTTTGTGGAAAGTGGGAATAGTTAATGTGCAAATTCCATTACATATAGCCCCTCAGCTCCTCAAAAATTCAGTTGTTATTGTGTACATTTATGGATTGAAAGGATTTGCAGCAAAAAAGTTCTGTTGGCCATGATTAGGTTATGTGAATAGGGGGTGCTGGTGATGCTTTTCCCTTTCTTGTCAGTCCTCTGCCTCTAATATCTGTCCTCAAAAGTTGCCCTAAAATCAACAGGAATGGGGAAGCAATTTGGAAATTGATTTCCTGCAGTGGTGAGTTAGGTGGCCTTTGCTGTGCAGTGTTTGTTGTCACTTGGTTTCAAAGTTTTCAGGGCAGTGTTGTTCTCCAGAATTAGCTGGTAATGCTTTCAGGTTTATAAAATAGCCTTTTGCTTTGTATTGGAAAGGATACAGACCCTCGTGAGCCTATTTCTGCATTCCTCATGATCACCATCTGTTAAGTGGAGAAAAGTAGATATTTCAAACACTGTTTTACTACAAAATTCAAGTTGTTTTCTTATAGTCCACTGATTTCCTTTGTAGCTTTGAACTAACTTGATTTCAGATGTATTGATGTGGTTCAGTACTGATGCTTGGGAGTAGAAGCTTCTTCCTTCTGGTAGGGCTTATGTAGTACTCATTTTCATCTTCTCAACTTGTAATATTTGTGTGGTGACAAGCGTTCATAAAGTAGTTACATTTTGTTATTGGGTTATCTGTGAATCATACTGGAAAATAATTAGCAGAAACAGGCTACTCTTTGTTTTAAGGAGGGCTTATCACCTGGGCACCTTATTAAGGATCAGGTTGAATTCTCTAACCCTTTACAGACTGAAGGGCCCTTCTGAAAAACAGGGACAATGCTTGGGTGAGTGATCTCACTGATAGGTAAGACTGGCGGGCTCTGTGCTGGGAATTAGGACAGACATGTTTTAATGTTTAACACTGTTGAGATTGACAGCTGGAAAGAGGCTTGCATAGCACGTTATAAAAAGCAAACACAGGGAGGAAAGAGTGGGAACATTAAGTGAATTCTCCTTCGCTGAGCTGTTTTTTGAAGTAGTTGTTGAGAGGTGGATCACATCAAACCTCTTACTGCCAAAAATTGTGCAAAGACCATTTCTGCTGTTTCAGCCCTTAACACTAAGCAGGTTTTTCTTTGAGTATTGACTTACTGTCTCTTACTGACTTATCAAAACAATAAGAGACTGGGAAAGACCTATTTTGTGAGACAGTATTAATGCATTTCTTGTAATTGGTATTGCTTTATCATGGGTTCTTCAAAACCCACCAGAACCAAGGGGGGGAAGGGGGGGGAGGATGATGAGGGCACAGCAGAAACAGCAAAGCTCTTGGTCATTGTCTTCAGTGCTCCTTTGTGTTCCTTTGGAATTTTTTGGTTAGTTCTGCTGTGCCTGCAGTAGGGACATGCTTACACTAGTAATTGTTCTTGTGACTAATAAGGCTGTGGTGATGCAAGTGGATTTTATAAGCTATCTGGGCACTCGTGGTATGTGCTCAGGCTGCCTGCCTGCTCTGCAGCCCAGATATACTTCTCATGCAGCCCAAATACTTCTCCATTTCCTGTATTGCTGTAATACGTTACATACGGTGTTAAATTTAATATCGAACTGCCTCTGTGTGACTGCGGTCAGGTCTTCTGTTCACCATGTAGATAGACTAAAAATGCTGATGTTTTAGGGATGTTTTACTACATGACTTTCATGGCTCTCCATGCAAGTCTGATACACAATAATTTATAGGAACCATTAGGATTTTCCATAGCAGAAGGCAACCCAGAGAGACTGAAGACTAATTATAACTAGTATATGTTACATATGTGGTATTTTGGCAGATGTGGAAGCTATTCAGTTGAATATTAAAATGAGGGGGAAAATACTCATCCCGGGTTTCTGGATATATGGATTGTGACTATTGTTCTATTCAAGATACTTGGAAATTGTTTACTTGGGTTGTTACTTTGTGGGAGTGGGGTCTATCTAATACACAGAGGAGGCATTTTAGTATTTTTTGTTGTGTGATTTTTTTGGTAGGACCTAGAAACATCATCAAGATTATGATTCATAAGCAAGGTGTGCCCTAAATATTTTGTCAAATAAGTAGTTCTGTGATCAGGCACATTTGCCTTGTGTTATTATTTTTTTTTTTCTTTTTTACATCCTCACAGTTCTCTCCTCTTCTTTTGGATCTTTCTTACTCACAGTAAAAAAAAAAAAAAAAAAAATCCACCATACACAGCACCAACCTAGACTGATTTATAGCTGTGTCTGTCTTTGGGCCAGGTAGCATGGATAGCTTGAGTTCATGCTGTAGTCCTTTGCTCAGCAAGTGCAGGAAATTGTCTTTTTCCTCTACCTAGCTGTTGATTTTCATGAAGCTCCTGGGATCCAAGTGTATCAGAGAACATTACTTTTCAGTTAAGTTAAACTGAATCTGGTGGTGAACAGATTCATTTAGAGGGATGGAGATGAAAGGAAGAGTGGGAAGAGGTGGTTGGACAAAATGAATCATACATGTGATGTTTGCTTGGGAAACCAGGCTAAAAAAGGTCTTTGCCAGAGAGCTGCTAGTCTAAGTATAAGACAAAACAGAGCAGGCAGACTTGTGCCGTGGATTCATAGCCTGTGATTTGTTTAGACCTCTTGCATAACACTCTCAAAAATAGGTTTTGTAAACCTCTGTAATTGTACTGTATTTTTTCTTAGCCCCTACTATGTGGCTGGCAATATGTTACAGTTGATGCATGGTGGTTTGGTATTCCCGTGTCTGAAACGACGGTCAGTCGATGTGCTTGAGAAATGACAGAAAATGAAATATCTTTATATGTAGCTTGCTCTCCCTACCTGTTGCCACTATGAACGGACAAAGGTTTGTTTGCTCGAAGGGGGGGTGGGGAGGAACTGTGTGTAGGTTGGCCTGAGAAAGATAAATTAACGTACAGAAAAGCTTGCATCAAACCCAGTGTCTGAAGAAGAGTAGCAGTTTGCTTTCCAGTTCAGATCTGTCTAGGTCTGCTATAAGGCTGGTAACTTGGAACTTACTAACAAAATATTTGCAATTTATTGTGAATGTTGGAGCATCTCAGGAGAAGCTGTTAGTTGCCAAAAACTACGTCCTTGTCTTGCTGATGGAGCCTTACAGTCTCTGAGGAGAAGACTACTGAAGCTGAAATTGTACTACTGTCAAAGCAGGTTCTAAGGAAGCCAACGGTATATGCCTGCCCATCAGGACACTCGATGGGCTTGGTGTAAATGAAATATTCGGGATTTATATGTAGTGAATATGCAGTTTATAGGGTGAATGTTAGGTATCAGGAGCACTTTACTGTCTCCAGAAGTTTTCGGTGTTCAGTGTTAACATAGAATATATTCTACAATTACAAATGTTTTGAAACAGTACTTGCAATCATTCCTTTGTGTCTTCCAGATCCATTTGTTTGTATAGTTAATATTTACAAGTCTTATACTGCCGTATTTATTACATTTATTTCTTAGGTGGTAAAGGCTTGCTTTTTTTGTTTTTATTTTTCTCTCTCACACACATGCACTAAACTCAGCAATACCCAAGAAATTAGAGAAACTATCAATAAGTAGAAGTAAGTAGTAAAGGCATCTACAGGAGTCTTATCTTTGGAAGTATCTGTAAGTATTGTGACTAGCATTTGAAAGCTGCAAGTTTTTCATTTTAATAAATGGTATCATAGCATCCTTTTTTAAGGTGTAGGCCTGTGTGTTAGTCCGTCAATACTTGGTTGACTGAAGTTTAGAACCAGTAGTAGGTGCCACAGAAAATAAATTTGTTGCTCAGCAAGTGATGGTCACCATATTACAAGCCAGTCCTATGATTTAGATGATTCAAAGACAAAAATATCCATAGGACTAAAAGTTGAAGGTAAAAACAACAAAAAATAATGGTCTTAAAAATAGTAAGTGATTGAACTTAAGCAGATAAAAAAGAAATTTGATTGGGAATTGACAGTTTGTGTTAGGGCAACAGGAGAATACCAAAAGACAAGGAACTTGGCATATTCTGTGAAAAAATGCAGCATTTCAGTGTCATATAAACGGATCTATTGAGTTAAATTGAAAGAATGTAAACTCTTCAAAGTAAAGCAGTCAGATTAGAAAACAAAGGTTAGAGCTGTTTGTGTAATTTGGACCTTGCCTTCCTCCTGTATGCTTAGTAGGAGTTAATTAAAGTTAATAAAGTTAATTAGTTATACCTGAAAAGGAGAATTATAAACCAATGTATGCTTATATTAAATTCAGGCATCCGATTGAAAGGAATCAAAACTAACCATCGAGTATTTTGACTAAATATATAAGATATTCACGGATATAGCTTCTTGCTGTAAGCTTCTGTTCATAGGAGAGGATTGTTTGTCCCTCACATATACAGTTAAATAATATAAGCTACATAATAAAAGCTAATACTGGGCTTACATACTGTTTCTTGTCGGTGCCCCTAGACCATCACACCTAAAACAAAGTACCTGCTTGGCTTCGCAGTACGTTCTTAGTTACTTTATACTTGGTTATAAAGGAGAATGGAATTGCTAACCTTTTAATTAGCCTGTAATAGTAGATCTTAACATGGTGGAGAACATCTTAAATGAAAGAGGACAGATCAGATTTTTAGGAAGTAAAGAACAACAAATGAATTTTGTTACAAACATCAAGCAGAAGCTTTAATGGTTCTCAGATAGCCCTATTAGTGTTTATAGGAGATATCCCTTGATGATAAGTGTAGTCTTTCCGTTGCTTCTTACAGTCGCAAGCATGCTTGTGGAGCTCAGGGAAATAAAGCTTTGACTTGAAAGTTTTGTATTGCCTAGGTGCAAGTATTGTTGTAATTTTAGTTGTTGATTACCAAAGCTATCTATTTAGGGAGTGTCAGTTCTTAGAATTCCTTTGTTAGTGTTGGCTGTAGGCAAGATGAGAGTTGTACAAATACTCATTTGCTGGCTGTCCTGCTCAGTTCAATAAAGGTCAACACGTTTTTTTGGGTACACAGATTCTTCTCCAGATCTGAAACAAACATGTCAAACTGGAAGGTTGGATGTTAAATAGCAGTAGTTCTGAATTTAGTTAGGTATGCCTTGTAGAGATATCTGAGAGGTAAAATGGCTTCCCTGGAGCAGGAGTTATGGTGTTTATGGGGAAAAGTGGTGTATATGGTGGGAGAAAAATGACAGGTGTTTTTTTCATGTTTCACAACCTAAGAGGCTATTAAGGGGAAGGAGAATCTATAACGTGCCATAAAACTAACTGTCAAATGTGTGATTCCAGATATCCAGAGGAGCAGGCCCCACATGGGCAGAACTTTGTCACGAGGTTGTTTCAGAAAGTGTCTTGTGGGCTGCCTTGGGCATGAGGACTGGGAAGCCAGAGGTAATGATTAGTCTGCAAGATATTCTACTGTGCAATCATTGATTAGGTGGCCAAAGTGCAAGAATTCAGTGCACTGAATAAGGCATTAGAGCGCCATGTTTAGGATCCAGTGAATGACCGTTCTTTTAAGATATTTGCTGTGTTTGTAGATACACTTGAACGTTTCTACATTTATTGCTCAGGGATGCACTTGATATGTTGGGTAAAGGGAGAACCATGGGAATTTTTAAGAGGGAGGGGTCTGGGAATACTAGTTTCAAGGTTGGATCTTCCTTAATGTTTTAAGGAGAAAGTCCTGCTTTGGTCTCTTTGTGTATAATCAGTTCTGAGATAGAATTTTTCCAATGTCAAAAGTAGATATCCTTTTTTTTTTATTTTAATGATACAGAATTACTGCTTCTCTGAAAAGAACGCAGCTACACTGGCAGTTTTTTTTTTTTAAATCAGTTAATTAGAAAAACTTTCAATTAGCTATAACAAAATTAGAAAAATATTGTGTTTTTAGTAGAGATGTTTTGCATTCTACAATTACCTTAAAGGAGGCTATAACGAGGTGGGAATCGGTCTCTTTTCCCAAGCACCAAATGATAAGACGAGGAAATGGCCTGAAGTTGTGCCATGAAAGGTTTAGCTTGGATGTTAGGAAAAAATGCTTCACTGAAAGGGTTGTGAGGCATTGGAACAGGCTGTCCAGGGAAGTGGTTGACTCACCATACCTTTTTTGCTTACAGGGGAAAAAACTTAAGTAGCTGTGCTTCCTTGTTTAAAAAAATCATTTGAAAAAATATTTTTTTTTGGTCTGTATTTCCATTCGAATTTGGAGGATATGCTCTCATACAGGAAAAATTAATACTTATGACACTGTGGTGATTTTACCTAACCATCTGTATTCTTATTTGTACTTAAAGTAAATTGAATTAAAGGTGCTAGTAACATTTAGGCTTTTTGCATATCTACTTCCTTTGTCCTTGCCTAGTGCATTTATACAGCTAGATTTCAAGTTTTCTTATGTCGATTTGGGGGACTCAAGAAGCCTTTTGATTTGACAGTACTTATTCCTGGTGTAGTCTTTATTCGTGCTTATTTGTCATTCCCCTATCCATCCAGTTCTGTATTGTTTCTGGAACAGAAGCATCATTAGCAAGAGCATAAATCAGTGTTTATTAACGCATGATCACTAAGCAAAATACATTGTGATTGCATATAACTTGTTTTAAATGGCAATTACATTTATTTTGTATTCAATCTTGTCTCTTGTACTGGCTGAAACTGCAGTCAGCTGAGTGAGTTCTTAAGTTCTTTGCCACAGTTTTATATAAATATCTGATCTAAACGTCTGAAATTAAAACTGGAAAAGTTGCTGTAGTCCAAATTGGCATACGAAGAAAACTTCGGCTTTATGGATGGTTTCTGAGTTCCTGGCTATGTCAGCATGTGTGTTTTTTTTATTTTTAAGTGGACTGACGTCATAAGAATGTGTGTGTGTGCATGTGCTCATGTGACTGGCTTCGTGACCCACTTTATTACATTTTTGTCAGTATGGTCAGACAGCTTATACTAGGGTAGGGTGTGTTTCAGAGAAACACCCCAACATCCCTGAAGTTTTCATAAATGGGACATCAGAACGTATATTAGAACAATTGCAAAAAATTGTAACGTGATCTTCCTCACTCAGAGCTTCTTTGAATATTTCCTTGGTACTTCCCTGATTTATTAATTTATAAATACGTCTTCGCTGCTCCAATGATACTTTTTATCTCTCAGTTTTAGAAGAAAGACCATCGTTTGTTTTAGTATAGCAGAATAGAAAGTGTCAGCCAGGTGCAATCATTACCAAATGGGCAGTGTCATTAAAAACATAAGTGCTAAAGTTCCATGAGTCCATTATCTACTAGAGACTAAAAATAGATTAATGCAATATCCACTAGAGTAGTTGTCATCTTTTTTTTTTTTTTCGATGCTTTAATAGCATTTTGGGATTTAGAGAAAGTGTTTCCCAGAATTGCAAATCTAAAATACTGTTATTAATTAGACTGTCTTCTATGAAACTGTTGATTCACATGAAGCAGGAAGCGAGCCTTCAATTAAAAAAAATTAAAGGATATATCATACATTCCATGGTTTAGGTGGAGTCTTACTTTGTCTTAGTTGATCTGTAATTACACAAATTTGTATATAAAACTAAATTAACACAAATTTTAATGTATCTACTACAGGGGTTTATAGATAGATTGTATTCTTTGAGTTAACGTAGTGGTTATGTATGATGAGGATGGTTCAGAAAAGTTTTTTGACAACTGTGAACTTTATGTGGCTCTCAAGACTCTGTTAATTCATTTTTAGGACTCAGGAATTATGAGGGGGGCTTTGTGTGTCAGTGAAGCAGCTCTGAAAGTAAAGCTTTGTATCTCTTAGAGTGATGAAATTTAGCCCAGGCATTTGGATAAAAAGATGTAGCAAGTTTATATTCAGGGATGTGTTATGGCTGTAGCCCGTGTTAGAATTAATCCAGCGATGTTCAGCAGGATTATAAGTGCATGGATAGTGACCCTTTACATTGCTGTATTTAATCCTCTTTTTAAGATTATACAGAGATAACATCAAAGATTTTACGCCTTAATCAATATATTTAGTAGCCAAACTGGGCATTTATTTTGAGTAGCAAAAAAAAAAAAAAAAAGGGGGTGTGGGGGGTGGATTTGGGGGCTGCATACCACAGAGTGGTAAATGGTGCCTATAGGACATAGGGTTCCTTGTGCACTAGTAGTCAGGGTTTGTGCGACTGGCAATATATATATTTATATATTACTTTTTTTTAAAGCATCTTTCTGTGCTTCCTCAGTAGCTGTTTTTCTTTCTCATGTAGACTTTCTTGAAAATAAGATCAAGAAAGTACTGGTGTTTTGCTTTTGACGTCTCTGGTTGTGAAAACTCAGTCCTCCAGATGAGTATCATCACTTTAATGACTTGCTGTAACTGCCGTCCCCTCCCCTCCTTCATCAAGATCAGACAACTTGTTTAGTTTAAGTTTTGGTTATTCTGTGCCATGCAGATGTAGAGTTTTCTGGCTTACAAATATGGGATCCTCCCATTCCTTGAAACTTTGATTTATTTTTTTTCAGTATTTCTTTGAATAATTTCTAGTTGCATGACTTTTTTTTTTAAATCAGCTTATGATTTTTTATTTATTCTAATGAGGTAAAAGAGTGATGGTGTAATCCCATCCTACAGCAAATCTGTCAGTCCCTCTGCTATGTGACTTCTTTACTGTCCCTGCTTAGTTTCACACAGCCTGTGTTTATGCTTGCTCTCTGTCTGGTGCAGCACTGCCTGTGCTCTCAGAAGCCTGAGGTTTTTTGCAAGCAGTATTTTATTTCAGTAGCCGTTACATTTGTTTCCTATGTGTTCCCATGTATTTCTAGATTATTATCAAATTTACTTTGTCTTAATTCTTGTTAGACTACTCTTTCTTTGTGTTTATGCTCCCAGTAATGCTGCTCTTTGTGTCCTGTCCTTTTCTAGTATACGGCAATCTGCCACCAGCACCTTACACAATGTCACTAATACTATTTTTGTCACTACTGGAAACACTTAGATGATAAATTGCGTTTTATCTATTTATTATTTTTATTTCTGTGGCTGCATCATAGTAGTAATTTGCCTGTTAGAGGAAATTTCCTGAGGGGATAAGCTTTGCTTTGTACTTCTCTTCTTTGACTGTGCAGCAGCATTTGTCCTCTATCCAGAACAGCCTTCAGAGAGTAATAGGTGTTTCTATTTCAGCTCTCTAGATAAGATCCTTCATCTTGTACAACGTAACTTGGCTGGCTTTTCTTCCTGAAGGCTTTGTTTACCTGGAAGAAAGACCTGTCCAACTGTGAGTGTTGCTCAATGTGCATCAGGCAATTAAGTTTGTTTTTTGTTTCTTTGTTGTTTTGGACCTTGAATGAAAATCACAAACATGATGTGAGCAAGCTCTCTCTTCCAGGAGAACCAACCCAGATCAGGGCTGATTTGACAATAACCTGTTAGCCCTGTTCAAAAATGTAGTAGCTGATTTGGATGGTTACTGATTGAAATAACTGATAACTGTCTGAAGCATTAAGTCATTTTTGATATATTCCTAAAAAAGAAGTTACTAGAAAAACAATTGATAAATTTTCTTAATTTGACTTAGAAAACTTAATGATTTTTCCCCCTATCAATACTGTATCAGTTCTTAATTCCTAATTAGGCAAGGATGGGGACGTCTGCAGCTTTGGAATCGTTAAACCATGAAGTGACCAGAAGTACTTGATTCAACTAGTTTGCTCAAAAGCCATTTTGAATAGAAAGTATGATATAAGATTTTCTTCATGTATTGTTGATACAAAAAGTGATGTCTATTTAAAAAAATGCTTTTTTTGGCAGCTGCATATATTTTAATTTATTTTTCTCAATAGTATTTGACATGCATGCTAATGCAGTATTTTATTTACAGCGTTCTAAAAATTTAGAACTGTAATCATTGCTGTGCACGTGTACCTAGGTGTACCATATTGTTAAGAATTTAATATAGGCCTTTATTATAAAAGGATGTTGATTTTTACAGGGGCAGCAGAAGCAAAACATCGGGGCACTGATGGTAGGGACATAGTTATGTACTAGTCACAGAAACGTGCAGTCCCGCAGCCAAAGCCAAGCCTAACTCCGTTTCATGTCCTTGATAAGTTGGTAGCTTCCTGGCATTGTAATACTTTTTTTCCTGGCCGTTGTCATCATTTTTTCCCCTGAAGGGGAAAGGTACAAAGTTAAGTGTAGTGAATTTTCACTTCAGTGTTATCAGGACATTGGTAAACATGTACGCCAAATTCAGTTCATAGCTTAGGAGCAGGCAGGGCCAGAAATTCAGGTTAGGGCTAGCTGTATGTCTTGTAGATAAATCAGCACCTGAAACCTGAAGCCTGAGTAGGTTAGGCAATGAGCTGTCTGCCCTGTCTTCCTGGGGACTTTGACACGGTTTTTGTTTTTATTTATTTATTTATCTTGATTTGTGCACACTAAGAGTACAGTTAAAAGGCAACAAAACCAAAATAAAACAACACAAAACAAAACCTCAAACATTTTAGACCTATGCAAGTTGAATCATAGAACTACAGAATGGTTTGGGTTGGAAGGGACCTTCAAGATCATCCAGCTCCAACCCCCTGCCATGGGCAGGGACACCTCCCACCAGACCAGATTGCTCAAATCCCCATCCAACCTGGCCTTGAACACCTCCAGGGATGGGGCAGGAGGACAGTGGGGGGGGGAGGGGAACACTATAAAAGTGATTGTAATTTGTCAGTTACAAAAATATGCCTAAACTATTTTTTTTCAGGTATGATTAGAACCAGTGTGCAGATCGTGGTTTCTTGTGAAGAGTTTGACTTTAGTTGCTGCAGAATTGATTGCGTGTATTGCTTGGTTAATGCCTTCCATATCAGTGGTCTTTAAAGGGAGGCTTCCAAGATGATCCATTTAGGTGTGGGAAGAAAATCCTAGGTCTTGCATTTTATCTGAAATGATAGGAATACAATGCCAGGGAGATAGCAGGAATCATAGGTCCCATTGACTAGGGTGAAAGGCTGGAGCGTAGAAGGTGTACCTTTGGTAGAAGAGGATCAGGTCAAAGAATACTTAAGCAAGCTGGACATTGATAAATCCGTGGGCCTTGATGGGATCCACTCACAAATGCTGAGGGAGCAAGCAGATGTGATTGTGAGGCCACTCTGTATAATCTTTGCTCAGTTGTGGCAACTGGGATAATGTCCAAAGACTGTTGGAAAGCAAATGTTGCTCCTATGTTCAGGAAAGGCAAGGAGGATGCAGGGAACTACAGGCCGGTCAGCCTCACCTTGATCCCTGGGAAGGTGGTGGAACAGCTAATGCTGGAAACTATTTCCAGGCACAGGAAGGAGAAGAAAATCATCAGGAGTAGTCAGCATGGATTCACCACAGGCTAGTCATATTTGACCAGTGTGATAACTTCTTGTGATGAAACAGCTGGCCAGGTACAGGTCAGGGGAGGGCAGTGGATGATGTCTTTCCAGACTTCATTAAGGCCTTTGATACTGTCCCCCATAAGATCCTCACAGGCAAGCTGCTGAAGTATGGGCTGAATGAGCAGACAGTGAGGTCTACCAGGTCTAGTCCTGTTTCATGTCATCATTAATGGCCTGAATAATGGGGAAGAGTGCACACTCAGTAAGTCCAAGGATGACAGACATCCAAGAGTCATGTTGCTATCCAGAGGGGGACATCGACAGGCTGGAGAAATGGGCTGATGGAAACCTCATGCAGTTCAGCAAGGAAAAATCCTGCACCTGGGGAGGAACAACCCCAGGCACCAGTACATGCGGGGGGCCACCCAGCTGGAAAGCAACTTGACAGAAAAGGACCTGGGGGTCCTGGTGGACACCAAGTTGAACATGAGGCAGCAATGTGCACTTCCTGCTAAGAAAGCTAAAGCTATTATGGGCTGCATCAGGCTAAGTGTTCTACTCAGTGTTGGTGAGGCCACACCTGGAGTACTGGGTCCAGTTCTGGGCCTCCAGTGCGCAAGAGACATGGACATAGTCAGAGGAGTCCAGTGAAGGATCATGAAGAGAATGAAGGTCAACTCCTTCAGGAGTGATGAAGGCTGCCCAGAAGGACTGGAGTCTCCCTCCTTGGAGACCCTCAAAAGCCAACTAGACATGGTCCTGGGCAACTGGCTGTGGTTGTCCCTGCTTGAGTAGGAGTTTGACCAGATGCCCTCCAGAGGTCCCTTCCAACCTCACCCATTCTGTGATTCTGAGGGGAGGTGGAATTAAACTTTAGTAATACTTAACGTGGTCTTGCATCACCTATGGTGTCGAGAGGGGACAAGGGGGTATCGTGCAGTGTGGGGTGTGTGGGGGGTGGGTGTTCCATAGTGGCACCTTTCATGGATTGAAAGTAATACTAATAATGCAAGCATGAGTGAACAAGAGCATGGTAGAGCTAATGCTTCTCCTACCCTAGGTATGAACTCTTTGTCAGTTGTATTATGAGGTAAAAAACAGTGACGGTTTAATCAAATCTGACAAGAAGTGGGCCAAAAAAAAAACACCCCACTAAATTATCAAGAAGAGTATTTGAAATAGAGATAGGTGTTCATCATCTTTAAGCGTCTGAAACGTGAAGTCATACCTCTCCATTTTTTTTCTGCATTGTTTAAAGTCATGTGGTTCGCAATCCAGTACTCTACAAGATTCCACTGCATCTAATGATAAATCTTCAGGGAAACCCCTTCTGAGATTCCTTACTTAATAGCAAAAGAAAAAAAAAAAGCCACATATACTGGGCAAACACTTGTTCTTCCTGATGTGGTAAAAATGTCTGACATAATACATGGAAGACAACATGGCAACTAAAATGCATTTCTTTGTTAGCAATTACTGTTAGAAAACACATAGAAAATAGTACTGAAGATCTGAAGAAAGAAGTACTAGAACAAATTACACTGTGTGAGATTTGCTATACAGTTGGATGTAAATATAGATGTTTCTAACATCCCTCAGTTTATGGTATTTGCTAGATTCTGTTTTGATAAGGAAATACACAAGGAACTAAGCCACTAAAGGAAAGATGTACCAGAGAAGAGATACTTGTACCAGTAAATGACTTATAAAAACATTTTTTATGGAAAACTGTAACCACTGATGGAGTGCCTGGTTTGACTGAAGTTTAAAAACAAAACAAAAAAAACAACAAATGGGGTTAGGGAATTACCAGGTAAGGTTAGAGATAGCACCAGATGTGAAATTGACTCACTGCATCATTACAGGCTATTACAGAAAGGAAGTTGGAGCCAGAAGTGCACGAAGTGCTGCAGGATGTTATTGATGTGGTTAATGATATGGAAGCAAGACCTTTTAGTAGCAGTATCTTTACAATACTTTGCTGATTATCTCATGGCAACGTGCTCAGAAGAGCTGTCAAACAACGATGAATTATGTATTTTTCTTTCACAAAACAACAAGTGTTGTATATTTGCTGACCTTCTGTTATGACAAGTGGCTGTCAGTAGTACACTACCCAGCAGATATTTTACAAACAATGACACCAACAAAAAGACAATGTGTCCCTTCCACCCATTAAAAGAGATGCTTTGATGTTGAGAAAGTAACTGCTTTTTTGAAAGAAATCTGTGCCATGGAGCATTTTGAAAGTGAATGTTTGGAAATGTTTCCATCTTTATATTGCTTTTGTTGCCAGAAAAGATGTATTTATTTAGATGTGCCACCTGTATCACATCTGTGTCACCCCTCATATTTGTACATTTAAACTTGGAAACAGTTTCCTAACCTGATGAATAGGTTCAGTGGGTTATGAACCCATTTGTTAAAAATACAAAAATGCAACACCTTTCATTGATTTGCAAAAACAACTGATTATCATTGGGGAAGACGGAAACTTACCAGCGACATCTGACAAAAAATGTGTGTATAGTTAGTGGGTGGGAGTGAAAAATGACTTACCATGATTTAGTAAGCGCAGCCAATAATGTACTTCCATTTGGATCTCTGTGTTTCTCTGAGTTACCTTTTCCAGCTATGACAGATATTAAAACCAAGCATTGAAATAAACCAAATGTATAGCATACTTTATTTCTAGCTTTGTTTCACATGTAGTAATTTGAGAGGAAGGGATTGATGCCGCGTGCGTGTGCTTCAAGTGTTGGGATGCGATGCGCCAGTATGTTAGTTGCTGAATGGTAAGATGGAGTGGTCCCTGCAAAGTACTTGCTGCCTTGATGGAGAAGGAAAGAGATTGGTGTGTGGACAGCAGTGATTGAGAAAACTGGTTGCAAGACCTAGAACAGAATTTAAATGTTCTTTGTCTAAATCACTTGTGCTGATGCTACGGCAGCTTCATTTTCAAGCATGTAAGCATTTCAGACATGTTCACTTGAAGTTGTGGGTGCTTAGCTCATCTGAAATCAGACCATGGGCATACTTTCTAGAGATAGATAGGAACATTGATGTCACAGCTGATTTTTTATTTTTTTTTGTCTTAAGCAAGAAACTGTGTAAATGTATTCTGACCTGTGTAAACATATGTATTACTGAAGTGCCTCGGCACGCTCAAAGGTGTAAGGTGTGACAAATTTGCAGAGTAAATTTCTTTTAACTGGTGTTATGAAATACTGAATTGTCATACAGAAGTAACATCTGGTAACTTGCTGATTAGTTAAATACTTTATTTTATAGTTGTAACTGACATGCAGAGAAGAGTACTTTGAAATAAACATCTGTGTGCTTTTTCTTTTAGGCTAAAGCCTAAGCCTCTGACATGGCCACAGCCTCACCAAGATCTGATACAAGTAACAACCATAATGGCAGGTTACAGATGCAAGTAACAGGCAAGTAGTGATATTTGTCATGGTGTTTTTTTCCAGTGAAACATATATATTCTGAAAAAATAAATACATTTGAAAACAGTGTGAAAAATAGATCAGTGTAGTCAATATTTTAATTAACTTGAAGGTTATGATTAAGAGTATGTCTATAACATGCGTAGATGAATTGCAGCTAGGTAGAAATGGTGGAAGGAGTTCGGTGAGAGTTTTATGATCTTTTCAAATGAGAAAAAAATAACTTGCAATACAACAGTAGGGACAAATGTAAGGAATTGTGCTTGAGAACAAGTAGCTAATGGCACAAAATCTGTAGAGGGGAACATACATTACTGGAATCTTACAAAAAAGACGGACAGTTGTAATGAACTGCAGTGAAAATGGGTGCAATGTTGCATCTTGTGACTGTTTACTTTTTTCCTCTTGATGTGCTTGTTCTCACAGTTTGAGATAGATTTTAGTCATCCCAGCATCTACTGGAAGGGAAGCTGGAGAGGCCGCATAGGTGAATGTATTTTGCTATTCTTGGGTAAGAACTGGTCAGGAATGTGATAATTGGCATCAGTCTTAGCTGTTCTTTTTATGGGATGGCAAAGCAGAAAAAATACCTATTGTAGTCCAAAGATAAACAGGATGAATCTAGGCTAACAAGTTTGACAACTGCTGTATTGCTGTCATAATTACCTAAATGTAAAAATGTTATCGGTAAGTAGTTAGGTATTACTCATAAATATATACACACATACATTTATATGTATATATATGTATGCATATATATATATGTTATTTTGTCATTGATACATAACCTGAACTTTTCAAGGGTTCCTGAGAAATCTGGGAACCCTGAAGTAAGAAAGAATGCACGACCAAGAATACGTCGAGTCTTTCTTGACTAAAACTTGGAAAACATCAGGAGGATACCACGTCTTAAAAAATACCGTATCTGAAGAAAGATGTAGCACGCTGGGTAGTAGAAAGTGGACCAGGTTATCTGAGGAAAAAAATACATTGTTGTCCCCAGAATGGATATTTAATGAAATGAGAGGAACCTTCTGTGGGAAAATTGATTAACCTTGTGTAGGGGTCAGGTAACTTGATAACATGACAAATTGTCAGAATCAAGTATAAGTAATAGCGTAGATGGGGCCACCTGGATCGAGTGTATAAATAACTGTAACAAACTGAGTTACATAAATGACCTGTAACTTCAGAACTGGGTATGCAGAAATGATCATTCTGATACCCTGTACTGTACTGCTAATTATATAAGTAGTTCTGTATTTTCCTGGCACTGGAGCTTCTCTGACTTCGAGATCTGGTTCAAGGATTGAAGTGGACAGAAATCCGTACAATTTTTAAGATTAGTTTTCTGAAAGTTTGGTTCTCTAACCAGCCTTCATTGCAAGATCAGAGGAATGCCAGTGGCAGTACAAAAAAAGAGGTGGGTGGCAGAAGAGTGTTGACTGCGGTTTTTGTTCAGATTAGTTTTGCTGTTGCAGAATCTAGATTTATATTTCAAGAACTGTAGTTGAAAAGCACTTACATAAAGGAAGCAAGTAGTTTATACTCATTTTGTAGGCAGGGAAATTCATATGGAGTGGTTTTGGTTTAGATAGTTACAAGCTTGTTACCAACAAATTGTACCATCATTATTTTTTCAAATGGTCTTGGTGAGTTATCCTGTTTTGTCAGTTCTTTTTGAAGTCTTTCTGCTAATATTTTTTTATTTATTCCTATTTTTTTTAAGAAGTCCTTACCAAAAAATGGTACTATTCTCTGTTCTTGTCAGGGGACTGAAAACTTAATGACTTAAAGCATAATCAAAGAAAAGGGGGAAAACTAAAAGGAAGCTTGTATGTTATGACAGAATAGCTTTAAGAACTGTTGCAGTTGCTTTTAAAAAGTAAAATATGGAGGAAAAAACAAATGTGGAAGAAGTAGGGGTTTTTGAAGCTGAAAAAGGTATCAATTTCAGATGAAAAAATATGGCCCATGTGTGGAATCATGTTTCTAATCTTTTACATTTAATCTTTCATTGGTATTAATGCTGCAGCTCCATTTTATGACACATGAATTAGACTGGAATTTTCAGATGTAAAGGAGTTAAGTGTACACCTTTCAATTGAAATTAAGTAAAAATTTGTGGTTAATGCCTTTAGGGTCTTGGACAGTTGCATCCCACTGACTTTTAATTAGCTAATGCATACTTTCCAGAATACTGTAATCCAGAAATATATTACAAACCTTTTTTGTCTTCCTTTCAGACAGTTTAGTTAACTCCCACTTATTTTTGGAATAGCAAGTACCAGGCAGAAAAGTAACAGGGAAGGATTAGTTCCAAGTAGCTGAAAGTATTCAGCTTCGCTTTAGGTTGAAAGTGAAGGGAAGGAGGATCACATTGAAGTATAGGAGGAATAAGAAAAAGCATAGCCAGCAGGTAGTACAGCTGTGAGTCCACTGATGTCTTCTGAAGAATGTGCCTGAAGTAGAATTTAAAATATTGGCAGCTAGGCTGCTGTTGGTTTTTATAGTAACATTGTCAGCTGGGTGAGGAAGTGAAAGAACAGATTTATATTCAGGAGCACCGAGGACCTCACTAGTTATTTGGAGATAAAAAATAGCTTCTTTGGTCATTTGCTGTTTCTAATTGTTGAAGATTTAGCTGAAGCCTTAAGTTTATCTGCAAAGCCCTTTAAATAGCAAGTTAAATTTGAGAGTTATTTTCTTAATTTTAGCAAAAAGACGTGTTAAAATAGAGGTTAACTGGACAGGTGGAATAGGCAAAGAGATGAAGTGCTGCATACTGGCTTTGCAGTGAAACATATAGCGGTGAAAAATTTATAACAATGAAATTTTGAAATAGGTTTAAATTGCATGTACCTTCCTAAGTACATAAAATTTAAAATACTAAAGATTCTATTGAGAAACAACAGCAACAAAACCAAAAAAAATTTGTCTGATAATCTTTCAGATATATCATACTTAGCTATTTTTCAGTTAGAAAATAGAGGAGTTGGAAGAGGAAGAACTGTGAGAAGATAAACAAAAGAAACCACATGATTTTCAGTTTTCTCTAAAATAATTGTTGTGCTGTCTCTCTTAACTATGCTATCAGTACATGGGTACAGGAATATGTCAAGCTTGGTGTCAACTACCTGACAAAGTAGTTTTTGAAATGAAAAGCTACCATTTTAGCATTGACCTCTTTATGTTCAGCAGAAGTAGAAAAGGTGAGGAATAACATTGCTCTGCCATGTTCTGTGCATTGTGTAGGTGGTACTTTTTCTAGTTTTCAGCAAGTGTGCTGTTTTAGATAAAGCAATACATTTTATTAGTTTCTAGTGCCAAACTGAAACGGAAAAAGAATTGGTTTGGAACAACTTTCTACACGGAATTAACTGCAGATGGAGAAATCAAGAAAACGGCAAAATCAAGTAGTTCTTCAAATCCAAAGTGGGATGAACAGCTGACAGTGTAAGTAGATTTTTTTGATTATTTAATACTATTTATTAGCCAGACCCTGCAGGCAAATATTTACTAGGCTTGGCTGCCTACATAATTTTCTCTGGCTGTTGATAACTACATGCAGACATAAGATGCTGTTTGTCTTAAATGAAAAGTCTTTCTCAGTGCTTATGATGTCCCAAGCACATTTTTATTTTGTTTTGTTTTGAGGAGAGTGTTCTTGTATACAGTTACTGTCCACAGTATACCCTTAATATTTGTTTGTACTGTGGACCTTTCAAGTTTAAGATTCGTCTCTAGAAGATCTTACTGTCATTCTCAACATTAAAACACAAAAATTCTCAGCTGGATAAATAGTGGTTATAAGGAAAGTCACTTTTTGTTTTAAATTTCCTAATGAAAGGGGTACACACACAAAAACAGTTTACTGTAAAATGGCCATGTAACTTATCCTTACGTTTGAGCAGTTTAACGTGGTTATGGTTTATTTGCTTACTGTACTACAGGTGCAGATATACCTGACTATGACCCTATGAAGAATTGGCAAATCTTGCGCAATGTAGTTGGCTAGAATGCACTATTATGCAACCAGGATTGTACTACTACAGATTTGAGTGTGGAAACAACACAGCTACTTTCAAGAGGCATTGAACATGGGCTGGTACGCCTTAGAGCATCTGACCTGCCTTTGTGCAATAGTAGCCAGCTTTGTTAGTTAGGGGAACCCGATTTGGTTCTGGAGAATGGGGAGAGGTACAGTGTAACTAATTCTGGGGGAACCATTTACTTGGGAACACTAGTTGTTGCCTGCAGACCTGGGCTGAACCAGGCGGGTATTCCTCTGTCACATTTCTTGATGTTCCAGGTTTAGTAGTTTATTAGCCTTTTGTAGTACAGCAAAACTGAATAGCATAGTCTTGGGCCTAACATTGATTTCCAGGAGTTATTACTAGCACAAGTACAGAGCTATCGATATTCACAGAGACCAGAGTTGCTGTTGAGGAGGCAGGTTTAATTTGACAGGATTTGGTGAGCTGATAGAAATGAAGTAATTTGATGTATACAGTACAGCCAAACAAACTCATTCCATCATCAGTATTATTTAGGATCTGATTCTTATATGTCAGGTATTCTGGTCACCTTTTCTTCCATCTGTCAGAAAGGTATTGTTGTTTCAGTTGCCCAATCCATTTGGGAATAAGTAAACTCTCCAACTTAACAAGTTCCCGTGACCTGTATGGGGCATGCATGAGCACCAGCAGTGTATTCTGTGTGTAATCCCCACACCCCTTTTCTTTTTTAAAGCTGGTATTTTAGTAAGTCTTCCATTAGAAGGCAGCCTATTCAAAATATAAAAACATACTTCCTCATGGATTTCTGCAAAAATGATCCATGTTGTCCAACATGTTCAAGTGACTAAAGTTAGCTCTGTTGATGCGGCCTGGGGATTGTTTTTAGCATTATTTTTAGCAATACTGATATAACTTCATGTTTCTAGTTCTGACGGATATGTGACCTTGGACTTGCAGTACAATGTTTCTGCTCCATTTTTCACAGCTAAAAGCACTCTTGCTGTAATAGACCTTATCTTGCAAAACTTACTCTCTAGGACCTAGCATTGTTTTCCTTCCTGAGCAGCGGGGAGATACTGCCAAGGCTTATTGTAGCATTACTGTAGTTGGGACCTTTATCTTTCTGCTTTCCTCCAGTTTTTACTTTAGCTTTATCACTTGATTTTTTCCCCTCTGATTTTTGTGAGCATGCATTGTGACTTTATATATATTTGTGGATTCATAAGCAATGTTTTATCAACATTTTCATGGCAAGTTGACAGCTATGGAATGTATTCCTCCTGCTTGCAAGTAGCTGATTGGTTGTATTTTCATTTTTAATAATTGGTATTTTTCTTTCTAGTGACAGACAAATTAAATATACTTACTACTTTTTTATTCACATTAAATAATGTGAGTTTTTAGTTAGAATTCTGCAATAGTGAGGAATAAGGAAAATATGTCTTTCATAAACCAAGTAAGATATGTTGTTATATAACTGAGATTTGAGCTTAGTGTAGGTTATTCTGATACTCCCCAAATTCCTTATGCTATTATAGTAATGCTCTTTAATTGATCTTAAGGATAAATATTACAGTGTTTACAGTGCTTAGTTAAAAATTTCCCCTAATGGTACAAAAACCACTTTCAGTCAATTAGTATCAAGAAATAACAACAAATATGAGAAATTGAATTAAGATCAAATACTCCTAATAACACGAATGAATTCTTTAAAATCTGTATATATTTTTTAAAAAATGTATTTTATATGCAGGAATGTGACTCCACAGACTACGCTGGAATTTAGAGTGTGGAGCCATCACACTTTAAAAGCAGATGCTTTATTAGGAAGAGCCACTGTAGACTTGAGACAAGCTTTGGAAATACACAATAGAAAATGTAAGTTATCCTGAAGGATATTTTAAGTAGAATTATTATTACTAATCTATATATCAAAACTGGCAATCAGACTACTAACTATACATGTAATTACAACTGATTTTCAGTTGATGTCTTTCCTTGTCTCTTCTGGACATGTCTAACTGTGCTATAGAAAGCAATTTAGATGTAACAATGGGATATAATAATTTTGAAACATACACCAGAGTACAAGTTACTACAAACTAAGTAAACACAGTAGTGATTAATTGAAATGTTTTGTGGCAAACTAATACCTAATTTGCTAGAAGATCTGTTTTAGACTTGTTTTTTAAAACAAACAAAAAGATCTAAAGTTTTTGAAAAGCCATCATTGTTCATGTTTTCCTTCTTTGGAATTGTTAATAGAAGGGCTGCATATTTTTCTCTCATAATTTAGCTGCCCAGAGAGCAGTAGAAACCATTGATGAAAGAAACAATTGAGAAACTACTTTTTAGTATATCAGTGATTGTTGTGTTCTATGTAACTTTTAACTTTTGTTGTCTTTAATAGAATTAAAACAGGTCTTCTTTATCTAATTCGTTTTTAAATTTTTTTCATTAATGCAAGAAGATGGTGAATCCACACTTTAAATTCCGCTCCAGAGTGGCAGTAGAATTCCAGCTAAACCAATTTCTAACCTTTCTCACAAATCAGATACGCAAATCTGAGAGCTCTGTTTAGGGAGGTGGAGGAAAGGAGATCCC
The DNA here is from genome assembly GCF_009769625.2 of Cygnus olor. NCBI lineage: Eukaryota > Metazoa > Chordata > Aves > Anseriformes > Anatidae > Cygnus > Cygnus olor. Next base: position 133,129,914 of record NC_049170.1, read on the forward strand.
ACCCAATCCCCTCCCCCCTGCTTCATTTTTCTGATTCTTAGAGAAAAATGAAACAGAATGCAAAATCAAGTGGAGTTTCTTCAGCAGTATGAAAAAGATTTCTGCCTAGGATTTCATAGTTAAGCAGAAAAGTTGCATGTTTTTAATCTTTTTTTTTTTAAAGTGATTTCTAAAATGACATTATAGTGAAATAAAATACTATTTAAATATTCATTCTGACATTACATGACCATATTTTTAAATACAGAATAAAATAGTGGCACAATATAATTGTGCCTTCCGTACATCTAATGCATGATGTTTTATGCTTTAACTGCGTTAGAAGAAACTGGATTGTAATAGTAACAGCAAACAAAATAGTTAATATTTTGTTGCTGTAGATACAGGGATTGTAGGATCCGATAACCTGGCAAATTCTTTCAGGAAATGGTTGACTGAGTTAGCTGTACATTGCACTAAAAGTAATTTATGTGCAGCTCTTCTGATTTTGATGTGTCAACAGTTTGACACGCTGGATTATCAAGTAATTCAGTGATAGAATAATCTGATCAGTATCCTTCAGTGGTTCAGTTATTTGTACCTAATGTAAAATGCAGTACTTGAAAGGCGCTTTACTGAAGAAAATGTAAAGAGGATGTCTTCTAAATGCAGAAACGTTAGGATTAGTGCTATTAATTTCTCCTGCTAGGCACTGTTAGTAGTGAATTGCTGCCCACACCCCTCCCAACTGTCTTGCAAGCTCAGTTGGAGTACAGTGAGCTGTTGGTCTGTTTTTGGAAGTTAACCTTTTAAAACAACAGAAGGTAAACCAATCACCCTTTGCAGAGATGACAGTTATGAATATGTATCCTAACAGCTCTGTGGTAGGCTAGTTTCTTCTCCCTTTTCTTTTGCTACCATTTTCTAAAATGCAGATCTCAGAATCAATAATTCTGTAGTAATTTGGCAGCTTTGTGCTTGCTCCAGTGAAATCCATTTGTAACATAGCAGTGGGTGTTCGCTAGTAACAGTTGCCCCACTACATACAGTTGAATCTGTTTTTTAAAATAACAGATGTCAGTATTGACCTTAGCAAAGTCTTGGGGATATCTGATAATAGCTGATGCTAGCATTCCCTGTTTTCATGTTTATTGTTCATTTATGATGTTTATTAAGAACTTAAAAAAAAATAAATAAGGAAATGCTAGTTTAATGCATAGAAGTGCAAGTTGCATAGGAAGTTTTGACTTCAGCTTGGAATGCTGTCATATTGAGGGAAATATGCTGATACATCTTGAAAAAAATAATCCTTTAATCTGAGACCACAAATACTAAAAGGCTGTAACCATTTTAACCTGATTAATGTGAACTCATAGCTTACTGTTTGCATTTCTGACGTGTAGTTTTAAATGCTGTACTAGGATCAGTTGATTTAGGGAGAATTATGCAACATCCACAGCATGTTTTACCTCTGGTTATGTATGTCTGTCTACATGTGTGTGCATTGCTTACCAGTTATATTGAATTTTTTTATTGCACCATGTACATTTTTTTTTTTTAATATCTCGAAACAAAAAGTTTGCTTTGTGGAAAATAGCTTCTCATTTAATTTTTGATTGCTTGAGGTATCCTCTCTTACTGTTTAATCCTTGGAGTTGGAGTCTGTGAAAATGCTCTTAAGAACTTACTAAAATATATATATATATATTTAAATAGGAAAGACTGTATGGAGTCTTTGTATTTATTCTTTCCTCAAAGTGATGTTCTTTTCAGTTGTCTCTTAGAATTACTTTTGGAAGGTGATACAAGAAATGAACATAAGCTCTGGTTGTAGGATAAAGTTCCCTGTGACTTGTAACATGTAGTATTTGGATGTGTAGTTCAGAAGTTGTTTGACTTTAAGCCTTCCTGTGTTATGTAAGTAGTGCATGATTTCAGAAGGGTTTAGTGGAAAAAGAAAACCTGGGAAATCATTTACAATAAAGTGCTGAAAATATATGGATCCTATAGTATACCTAGAATATGTTATGTAAATGGACAATTTATTTCTGTAATATACTGTGCTTTTACCCACAGCTGGTGTAGATTTACACAGTTTCATAGTGATTTCTATGGTGATTCAAATCATCTGAACATCTCATGTTACATTTTGTACAACTAAATATATTTTTTTGTTGACAATCTTTTTTTAACTTTGCTTAGAATTTAATCTTTCCTTTATCCCTTCTCTCCTTCTCTTCTCCTACCCACCCCAACTCCGTTTCTAGTGGAGAAGGTGAAAGAACAGTTGAAACTGTCTTTGGAAAACAAGAGTGGCATGGTGCAAACAGGTGAACTGACAGTTGTGCTAGATGGTTTGGTTGTTGAACAAGAATCTCTTACAAATATCAGTTCACCAGCAACCAGTAAGTTAAAACAATTCAATTGGATTGTAAAATTTTGATTAATATTTCAAACAGATGTAGTGGAATATTTCTATTGATTTTTGTTTGTTTACTGTTCAGTAGAAGTTCAGCAAAATGGCGAAGCTGTGCATGAAAACAGAGATGCTTCAGCAAGAAGTACAATAAGGTTGGAATTTATTTTTGTATTTTAGATTGTATGTGACATATATCAGCAAATTTATCAGTTAACATTTTTTTGTGTGAACGGGAGTGATTTTCACTGTCAAGCCCTTAATTATTTTACCACAGGTTTTAGAAATACGGTTTGTATAATAATTACATAATTTAGTTTGACAGAAATTAAATTTGCAACTCTGTCCTTCCTCTCCTGTTAGAGCCAGTAGTTTATGATTGCCTCTTGAAAGTGTAGCCCTCTGAAAATAATTTCTAGTTAGTTGAAATTTTATGAAATCCTGGGAGCAGTGGCTCAGTGTGATTTTGTGTACTTATTGCATTCATTTTTTTTTGCTGTTTAAGAGACATTTCTGTTCATGTGTACCAACTTGTTGCAATGGACCATTTGAACGGAAGGAAGAAGAAAAAAAGCGTAAATGACTTCCTCTTTACCCGGTTCCTTTTTTAAGGTTGTTATCAGGAAGTTGTTGAACAGACTTGTATTGCATTTAGGAAGCAGTATTCAGAACACTAAGGCAAAGACTTTGCCTGCTTCAACCTGAAGTGGCAAGAAGAAGACTTTGGGATCAATTTAGAGCTTCATTCTTGGTGCCTCCATCTTTATGCCAGCTGATGGACTGCCTGCAGAGAAGTAAGAGTAGATTGTTTGACCTCTCACCATTAGTGAGTCAAGTAGGTCAATATTCACATCAAATTAACAGTACTGACCTGCCAGTTACCCTGCAGTCAGCTCCTTTCTACATAAGTTTTTAACACAGGATGGAGTGAAAAAGCATACAGTTGCTATGCATTTGAATGACAGGGACACATATGTTCTTGTACGCTTGACTTGATTCTTCTTTTGAACAGAAGTTCTCCCACAGGTGCTCAATATGAGGGGGTGAGGATAAAAAGTTACTTATCGTAGTTTGCTTTAGAAAGGTTTGGGATTATGCAAAGTGAATTGAAATTCATATGCATAACACTTTGAAAAACGAATAGCAATCATTTGTTTTTATTCAACTGTTACTACTCCTGGTGTGGCTTTTACTGTCACGTTTACTTGACGTTTGTATTCTGATTACAACAGTTTTCCATATAAATTTCCAGCAGTTTTGATTTACAGTTTTAAAACAAACAGGTTTCTAGTCTAGAATTGAAAAGGGATTGTATTTTAATTCTCTGTTAATACTACTCATCTTGAGTTGGGTAAGGTAGCATGGAAATTCTGTTTCTTCCTTTCATATTCTGCAAAGTGGGACTCGTAACAATTCTCATGTTTTTTGTTATATATTTAACTTGAATTTTTAGCCACTAGCCTTGCGAAGATGGGGAGTTGGCACTGAATGTAATTTTCATAATATGTGATTCTGGTGGGTGGCTTTATGCATTCTGGGATAGATTTAAGTAAAAGTAGTGTAGTTGAACAGGACTTTGCATTCAGAGGCCCTTACAGTACATGTATTTCCTTGCAGCCATTCAAACACAGAGCTTCCTATGTATATCTGTCCACATACTGGCCCATCCTGCCTATACATAGAGAAACTTCTTTTACTGAAGGAGTTTTCTTACTTATGTTATTACTAGAAAAAAAATAGAGATATGACAAACAAAATTATTGTTCCAGTTGCTTAATGAGAGAAAAAGTTCTCCTGCTCATAGCTGCTGCTTTGGAATGGTTCCTAAGGCAGTTTTGGAAGATGTGGCAGGCACATTGGTCTGCCCAACTCAATTCTAATATGCCATTACAAAGTAAAAGATGAAGAGGAAATGAGAAATCTTATCTGTTTTAAGTATCTAAAATTCTTCAAAACATTTGTATGTTGTTCTGTAATTGTTTTTGTCTTGCACTTGACTGTTACCTGGGCTGCATACATGGTATTAAACTGTTGTGAATTTACCACAGTTCCTTTATGTGTTTCTTTACCATGTTATAGTGTAGGATTTGTTTTACTTTGCCTAACTGTTCAACATGTTTGTACTAATGTAAACCTATCTTTTTTTTTATTTTTACCAAGATCTGCTTGTGATATTTCTAATGGGATAGACAATCAAGTACCTTCAAACTCTGTAGTACAGAATGCATTCTGCACAGAAGCTATTAATGGAGACAGCTCACCATCTCCTACTCATGTTGCAGCCAGACCCAAAAATACACCAGTACCAAAACCACTTGCAGCTCAGCCCATCAACAGCACTGGTAAGAATGGGAGGGTTATGAGACCATGTACTGTAAGGCTTTTTTGTCTAGTTGAAATGAATCTGAAGTTGAATCACTTTTTCCTGTACATTTTTTGTTAGATTTCAAAAATACTGAAAGGATGTTTCTGGGCTTGAATTTATAATCTTGTGTTTTCACTTCCATGAATTTTTTCTGGAGTAGGTCCATTTTTCAGTCTACCAACTTTCACACTTCCCTTTGAATTCTCATCTTGGATGAAGAAAGATATAAAGCATCCAAATCTTCCTTCCCTATCCCAGATGACTAAACCATATTATGAGTTGTCAGGAGGAAAACTTAGATTTCTTTCACAGAATTAATTAGAATAACTATAGTTAGGTTTCTTTTGCTATTGGATAAATCTGCTGTTCAGGGCTGTCAGGGAATCACAGAATCATCTAGGTTGGAAGAGACCTCCAAGATCATCTAGTCCAACCTCTGACCTAACACTAACAAGTCCTCCGCTAAACCATATCACTAAGCTCTACATCTAAACGTCTCTTAAAGACCTCCAGGGATGGTGACTCAACCACTTCCCTGGGCAGCCCGTTCCAATGCCTAACAACCCTTTCAGTAAAGAAGTTCTTCCTAATATCCAACCTAAACCTCCCCTGGCGCAACTTTAGCCTGTTCCCCCTCATCCTGTCACCAGGAACTATTGTGCTCTTAGTTGAAATGTGTTGTAGATTCTTTTTGGCTTCCGTTTTTTTTTAAAAAAAAATACTTGTTTCAGAACAGATGTTGGCAAATAGTAAATCTCATTTTCTTCTTACACATAAAAACTTTGATACTGGTTATGATTAGAAGTAACATTCAGTAAAGTAAAAGAAGTGAAAAGCAAATATTTTTCATTATTTTTGTTCTTCGGAGAGAGCTTTGCATCTAATCATGACTATGCTTTCTAAGTGCTTTCTGTCTTTCCTCAGCTGATTGACTGAGATTAGAGTGATAGCAGAGCAAAAAGGTACTCTTAAATAGGAAGGGGCAAGCTGTTAATAAACAGGAGAATGGAGACTGTCAAGCTTCCTGTAATAGAGTGGGAAATGTGGGATGGTAGTAAGATGACGGAAATAATTATAAACTTTAAAAGGTAGTAATTAAATCAGGTCTTCTGTGGAGTGTATCTCTATTTAGAGAACTTGAACTCAATTCCTTTCTCTTTTCAGTTGAAGGCCAAATAGCATATGTATTATTTAAGTGTTGTTCCCTTTTTAGGGAGAGAGATTCAATAGCTGAGAGATCCATTTTAAATTGGTATTCGGATAGTGTAATTGCAGAAATAATTGATTTGTTCAAATAGTAATATTGATGAAACCATACTACTGAGCTTGCACTAAGTCACTGTTATAACAGTTTTCAACTACTGTACCCGTTGGTGGAGACTTTTTTGAGGCAAGATGTAGAATGAGTCTTCAGCAGTTGTTGATGACACAGTTTTTGTTTTGTTTTTTTCTTCTCACTGTTGTGCTTAGCAGGATTGTCATTTTATGTGATGTTGCCAGAATTGCTTTTTCAGATCTAAATATTGAGGTAATCAGCTGATATAATGTTTTATAGATCTGTTTTGGAGATCAACTTACTGACAAATTGTTGTCTCTTTTAGTTACTTTGATCTCTGACTTCATTCTGGAATCTCGTAGATCCTTTCATGTAGATGAATTGAAATTACTTTTTTAATGAAAGCTGAAACTTCAGCTGGCATTTTTTCCTATTTAAATAAAGCCGTTGCTAGTTAAAACAGACATTTGAAGAAAACCGATCAGGTTGTCTGTAGTTGCAATTTTTTTTCATCTCATGCTTTATAGGTGCTTGAACTAATACGAAGTCTTGATGTATCTTGGTGTTGGTTAACCTGTTCCGTGTGAGCTGGAAGTAGTGATATATTGCCCTGGAATAGTTTTGTTCATAAAGCAATGCCTTTACAGATCTTACAAATCGGCTGCTGCCTGTAAAATCATGCTCATCATTATGCATGTGAAGAAATATATGTGGCCCAGTGATAATTCCTTAAAGAAACTGGCTTGCTAATTGGAATATATTACTGATTTCTATTCTATTGCTTGTAATTTTTTGACCTGCTTTTGTGTGTGTGCATGTGCACGTGTTTTAGAGCAAAATGAGATTTACAATTTGCCAATATCTGTTCTTACTTTCTGGGAAAGCAAGAAATTGCTGACATTACAGAGCTATTGCAAGTAGTATGTAGGGTCTAGCTATTTTTTAATTTGTAAGTGTACTATACAGAATTAAAATAAGTAAACTCTAAAATGGTGTTCCATCATTTTATAGGTACTAATCTATGGTTAATTTTTGTACATTTCTATCAATAAGGCTACGAATATAGAGCAATTGTAGTATTTTGGCCTCAGAATTGTAAGCTGATAGTATGCTATCAGCTACAAAATTTCTTGAAGTCTGTGTTGCATATTATATTTGGTCTTGAAGAAAAATAGTTCCAACTCCAAAAGAGATACGAACTGAGAAGCTTAAATAGAATTGTCACTGATGTTAGCCTGCATTTTCTGCACCCCTAGTTGTGGCTGATTTTGCATTGCTTTAAATAAGGACCTTGACTTTTAATGGCGGTCTTCTGACTACTATACCTGATTTCTCTTGTCTGAGGCAAGGTCATGTGCTGAGATACTGTTCTGTTAAGCTCTGCAGATAATTGGTATTGATGTATTACTAGCCAATTGGGCTTGGGAGTACTTATGCCATTTTAGCCCCTTTTTTCCTGCCAAATCCATGTCTGTTTTAAACCTGTTATGAGATTATGCTTGCTTGAGTTGGATGACATTTGTGTTGTTCTTAAAAAGACAGAAATCAATTTATTTTTATTCTAAAATAATTTTCTTAAGTCTTTGACCTATATAAATTACAAGTGTCACGGGTCTGACTGGGATGGAGTTTGTATGCTGCTGTATTTTAGATTTGTGACCAAAATAATGTTGATAACACAGTTACGTTTTAGCTGTGGCTGAACAGTGTTTGCACAGAATTAAGGCCTTATCCATTTCTTACTCTGCCTCTCCCAGGCCAGTAAATAGATTGGGAGTACGCATGAGGTTGGGAGGGGACACAACCGGGCAGATGACCTGAACCAACCGAAGAGATATTCCATGCCTGTAATGTTATGCTCAGCAATAAAAAAGGAGATGAGGAAGTCTAGAGAGGTTAACCATCTTTTTGCTTGGGAACTGGCTGGGCATCAGTCTACCGATGGGAGGTGGTGAATGATTGCCTTTACATCGCTTGTTTTGTTTTGTCTTTCTCTCTTCTTCTGCTTCTTTTCTTATTAATTAATTTTTGCCTTGACCATCAAGTTTTCTTGCTTTTACTCCTCCTTTCCTCTTGTCCAATCACACTGCGGTTGGGTGGGAAGTGTGAGCGAATGACTCTGTGGTACTTAGCTAATACTTAGGTATGGTTAGCCACAACAGTTAGCAAAATACAGATTTTTAGGACTTATGGACCTTGTTGGGGGTGTGAGGAGGAGTTTTTTCTAAGCCATACACAGGTGTTTTTTTGCTTAATTGTACAATTCTGTATCTCAACTCTAAAAAAGGGAAAAAAGTGTAAGAACTACCTCTTAGTTTTCTGTATTTCAAATAGTTATTTAGCTCCTAATATTTTTCTTTCATCTCATGCTAATAAAGATTCTTTTTTGAAGTTCGTACAAGTTCAAAGTTTCAAAGCAAATAAGGTGGTACTGCTTTCTGTGAAGCAGATGTCTACCTTTTGCTAATCTAAAGAATAGAGTGTAAAGTTGAATTGAACAAGATATTCGGAACGAAGGTATTACCTTTGTTGGAAGTATAGAGAGTGGCTTGCAGATTGTACGTTTTAATTACAGCTTTAACTGAGGCAGGTGCACTGTGACTTTTTTGTCATCTTAGGCAAAAATACTGCTTATGGCGTGTAGGTGTGAGTTAAACATGTTCCTTTCTTTGTTTCAACGTAGCTTGCTCTACAAGTAGATCATTAAAAAAGTAAAACTCATCAGAATCTGATATGCAAATGTTCTTATTTCCTATTTCTCAGTTAATGGTGAGTCATCTGCCTCTGCACCAGAAGCTGGTAATTCTGTCTCCGAGGCAGTGGTAGGTTCAGCAGAAGCTCCCATGTCTACAGATTGCACTAACACTACAGTAGAACCTCAGTCAACAGCAGAAGCAGCTAGTTGTTCCGAAAGCCACGCTTCTACGTTACTTGTTGTGTCTGCTGGACTAGAAGATACAGCTACAACAGACTGTGCTCAACCTAATGCCAGAAACAGTATAGCAGCAGATGCAGCAAAACCAAGGGAATCCTCCTCAACCTCAAGTGCATCCGGAGAGCCTGTAAGACAGCAGCCTGCTAATGCCAGTACAGAACCTTTGCCACCAGGGTATGTGGGCTTGATTTTAACACTGTAATTGTGTTTGGTCTGAATGTGTATATAAAGAAACGGCAGTTTAATTCCATATGGAGATTGCCAAATACATATCAGCTGGATGAGAAGGGGTTATTTGATCTAAAATGGGGTTTGTACTGTGCTGCTATAATTGGCTAGTAGCTCATGCCCCAGAAACTAGCAACTGATCACTGATTTGCTGAGACAGTAATATGATCTAAATAGAGGAGCTCTTGGGCATTATGGATGTGAAAGCTTTTCATTTGATCTATTCAAACTTATTTGGGTTATAATTCTTTGCTCCTTTGGTTCTTAAACTATAAGAATGTAGTAGGAACTAAGATACAGAGAAGTGAAAATGAGTAAAATAGTCTACAAATACTTGTAGGTGCTTGCAGTGTAGGAATGTAACCAGTAATGTTAAAAACACAGATTTAAAGTGTGTGTATATGCTCAGAATAACTAGAAACTGTTAATTCTATGAAACTGTTTGAGACTACTGCTGTAGTCCTAAACCTTAAGTGCAAAATTAAAGATATGCTTAAATGTTAAATAACAATGTAACACATGTTCAAATACATATATCAATCTTAAACAAACACACCAGCAAAAAAAAATGCTTTCATGTTTGGGTGAAAAGATGTTTTCAGTAACTAATTGAGGATACTGACATTTCTGTGATATTCTAAATACTAACTATTTTAACATTTTTCTTGAACACAGAAGTAGTTTATTGCCCAAAGCATATATACATTATGCCATTGCAGCTGATCTTTCTGGGAGCCTGTCTTGTATCTGCTTCCTCTGAAACAGGTTCAGTAAGTAATTAGGGACAGTTCGCTTGAGTTTCTGCATTTGGATGAACATGGAAACAGGAATCTAAAAAGACAGAAGTACGGTATGTACTTTGTAGGGAAAATATTACAGGGTACTTAATTTTCATGTGTTTTGACAGTGGAAGCTCAGGTGGGAATTGCTGTAGTTATTTCCCCTCCCCACTTTTTTTCTCAGTTATTTGCTTTCCTATTGACAGGATCATAAGTACCAGGCATAGTGCACATTACGGCCAAATGCATTACTTCTTCCCTGACTGTATTCTCCTTCCTTCCCTCCCCAAATCTAGTGGAACCTCTGTTATGTTTAGCCTATTAACTCTGAAACATGCTTTGGTCCTCTTTTAACACCTCATAGTCTTGGCATTTAACCTCTTGAACTGCAGAAAGCATTTCTAGGAGTTTTGTAGGATACTTTGTAATAGTGAGGAAATGCACATCAAATTCTATGAGTAGCAAGCATATTTTTAGGAGCTAATTAATTACATTTTTAAGAAAAACATACATCTAACACAAGCAAGGACTTCAGTTCATTGTCTAACATTAATCCAGTTTTCCTCTCCCATTTATAAATGGCACATATTGTATTACAGCAGTCCTCAAGAGCATGAAACTTGAATTGCTTGTAATGTTTGTTCCTTTATCCATCTTCATTGTAAGAACTTTGCAACTAAAACTGAAGAAGTAATCCCCAGGGATATCAGATACAGAATTTACCAGAACGGGAAATAGGAACACGGGGAAAATTATCTGATAGCGCACATTTCAGGTTCGCTCTGAAAGATCCTGTTGTTTGTTGGATATAGGGAACAGTGCTTCAAAATGTAGATTACTTTTTTTTTTCTTTTTTTTTTTGTGAGAGGCAAGTACTTGAAAATGCAAAGAATGTGTCTAAACTTTCTGAATTTAGTTATTTTAGCATACAGACTGTGTGCAGTTAATTACTTGGCTTTGTTTTCAGATACCTTAAATAGAATTTGGAAATATTTGTGAATATTGATGTATGCTCATTTTATGTACCAAGTCCCTTAAAGAAGTTTTTATGGTGATACCAGTTCAAGCAGGAAGTAAATGATTTTTATTCTAGTATGAGTTGTCTTTGGTGTTACAGAATGAGCTTTGGATCATTGTGTATTCATTCAATAGCAAAGTGCTTTTTTTGCTTAGTGAGAAATAATTACCAAAGAAGTGTTTTCACCTTGACTTATATGAAAGTCCTTTTTTTGTCTTGAAGATGGGAGCAAAGAAAGGATCCTCATGGTAGAACTTATTACGTTGATCACAACACACGAACTACAACATGGGAAAGACCACAGCCCTTACCTCCTGGGTAATGTAGACTTCTTTTTATTTAAATCTGGTAATAGTACTATATTTATGTTGTTGTTTGGTTGGTGCAAGAAGAACGACAGTCTTGTTTTTAGTAAGCAGCTCATTGAAAATGTATCATATATGTTAAGAAACCTTAACTTTCAGTTAGTTTAGAATTGTATTAATTTGCATAAGAATATTGGTGTATATATATATGTCTCTCATTCTGATGACTTGTTCAAATGTAGCTGCTAAATTATGTTTTTCTTCCTTTAAAATGTAAGCATTAAATAATGAACGCTTTACCACCCTTATTTAGATGGCACAACTAGGTGTAGTGCTGTCGTTCCTGACTTCTGATTCTCAGAAAATGCGGTTGTTTATTTTGTGTGTGTGAAACCTGCCAACTTGTTCATGGTCACAGGAAATTGCAAAGTTAAAACTGAGGTGACAGAAAGAGCTGAGGATGCTATTTCCTGCAGTCTGTTTGCTCAGTGTATTTGTTTTTCTAACAATGAAGCTGGGGAGCTGCATACTTTAGAAATTACAAACATGACTGTCACTCTCAATACTTCATTCAAATACTATCTAGGAACTTCGCAAAAAGAGAAAATTAGTTATGCGATGGTACTGGAAAACTTAGCTGTTAATATTTGTGTTTCTTGGTAGCTGGGAAAGAAGAGTTGATGATCGCGGAAGAGTTTACTATGTGGACCATAACACCAGAACAACAACATGGCAGCGACCAACAATGGAATCAGTCAGGAACTTTGAGCAATGGCAATCTCAGCGTAATCAACTGCAGGGAGCTATGCAACAATTTAACCAACGATACCTCTATTCGGTAATTTTTGCATAAAATTTAGAAATGAATAGAGATATAGGTATACTTTCTGTTTAATTTTTCTAAGATGCTTTAATAACCATTCAACCGTATGTGTTATATTTCTCATCAATAATTCAACTCCTGATTCTGTTCACAAAGTTTATAAAAATCATCCTTAAAGAAAAAAGTACTCCCTTCTGAATCTCCTTCCTAACATGAGCCTTGACTGTAGTAAAAGGTAAAAGTAGAGCACTCCCTTAACTGAAAAGGAGTGTAAAAGCTGGGTTTTGGACATTTTGAATATTAAATGGCATTCAAAACTTCCTTAGTGATTAGGAGTCTCTCATCAGTACAGGTGTGGTAATTCTGTTACTTTGAGCTCATTTTGAAGCTAAGTCACCTGGTTCATTTCTGGAATTTCTAATACAGCTTTGCATTTCACTCAGATCGTTGCTCACTTACCTGTTGGAAGAAAGTATTGTGAGTAACTTCAAAGAAGATATTTCTTGAGACATATTTTTTTTATTTCTAACAAGATAAATGGGATAGTTGTTTTTTCTGCAGTTAAAGATGGTGCCTGTGGGTCACTGTTATTCCAAACACTTTATTGTAACTGTTCAGTCTCTTAAGTCTCTAGGATTGGATCTTAATTTAATTAATGATAAATTAATTCAATTGAGTTGAATAAATTCAATTCAAAGCTAGAGTGCTTTGAGAAGAAACCGCTGCAGTATAAGTCTGAATCAGCATCATTTTGACTTCTGGACTAGGACTCTATACATCTGGATACCTAACTTTCCTTTGAATTTGATAGACCTCGGACATCTCAGAAAACTCTCACTTTTCCTGACCCTGAGATTTATTTGGTTTTGAGCTAGATTTATTCTCTCAGAGTACAGAATATATATATATATATATATTCATTTATTTAGATTATCATTCTTTCTTGATTTAATGATAACTCTTGCTGAAAATCCTGGACTCATTTCTCAGCATGTTCTTTCTGACTTAAAATCATCAAATTAGAATTTGTCAGACAGAATATGCTTGAAGGAAGAGAAAAGATAATTGGACTGCTTGCATCCTATTTGCATCTCTTTACAGTTCAATTTTTTAAGTAGTGCATCAGTTGCATACCCAAAACTCAAATTTTGGGGGTGAAGAAAAATTGAAATGATGTTCAAGAGAATGTGAATTCAGTTTTTTTGTTGTTGTTTTTTTAATTTAAGTGCTGCTGTATACATTTCTTTTAGAATTGTTGTGGTCAAACCACTGGTAACTTCCTCCGGTGATGCATCAGAGCTCTGCTTATGTAGCAGTTTATAAGTGAGAAAGTGAGATTATAATTTATTTTTTGGAAAAAGAAGTGAATTAATCCTCTTAATAAATAATGGAATATTTCAGCTACCTTGAATGGTCAAAGCTAAACCATATGAAGAAATTAAAGTGCATAGAGTATAGTTATTATAATTACTTTTTCTATTATGTTCTTCTCAGTGGTACTTCTCTCAAACTGGGGACTTGAATTATCTTGCTTTTGATTTATATACATTTCTTTCTAGCTTCATTCTCTTTTGTTGTGTTGTCGTAACAGTAGGTAGTCCTTTTGTTTTTTTATCGTCTATTTTATGGAATGTAGCAGTGTTTGTACTACTACTTACAGACTTAGTATTAGTTTATCCTTGTCCAAATCCATTGTTACTTGCACCCAGTTGTAGAGTAGCTCTACCTGGAAAGACTACTTAGATATTTCAAAATATTTAATATGAGAGAAGTTGCTTCAGACTTCTTGCTTCAAGTTTTTTTTCTCTTAATAGGCACATAACTAGTTACTAGTTGCAGTCTAACTTGCTGAAGTTACTGATTTTTAATACATTTAACATCCTGCAACTATATGCATTCAAATGAACTAAACAAAAAAAAAAAGGAAGAAATATCCGTATGTGGGAAAATACTTACATAAAATGAATACCTATCCAAAGTACGTGTTTAAAAAAAAAAAAAAAAAAAGCTTGGGAAAACTAATATAACTTTCTTTAAAAAACGCTGCTCACTTATTGTACTAGTACTAAATGATAGCTGTTAGAAACATTCAAATGTTATGGTCTGTTTACTTATAAACATAGTGTTGGCTAGATAGAACAGCCTTCTTCATCCTGCAGATAGTTACCTCATATCCATTTGAAAGCTCAAAGCATGCTTATGTGTAAAAGTATCTTTGAATGTCATTGACTGTTTTCTAAGGATGGACCTTCATTATTAAATCAGAATACAAGACACTGCTTGTTTGCTATTTTAACATCTTAGTTTTAATATGCAGCATATAGTGCAGTACCATGTAGACATATGAATTAGATCAGAGAGAGACTAGATACTAGAAATAATGTGACATATTAATGAATGCTTTATGTGGGTTAATATACTGTGCTGCTTTTGTTATTGAATGTGGCTTATTGAAATGGGGCCACTGGCTAGCGTTACAGTTTGTTCTGTAAATGTGCATTAGCCAGCAGCCACACTAAACCTTTGGGCCTATTATGAAGATCAGAAAACTCTGAATCATACCACCATTCACATCTTTGGCAGATAACATTTTTTGTTCTGTGCTATTCTTCCTATACTCACCACAGAGAAGTCTTTGGTTACAGGGTCATTGTGACTGTATAGATTCCAAAAGCAGAAAAGGCTAAGTGCATTTGTTGATGAGATGGTGGTAATTCTCTCTTCACATCTAATGTGAAGAGAGCCTGATCTTGAGTGTATCCATTGCATTTTCTCCTGATCCTTGCTCTGTTTATATTTCACAGGAAAACATGAAAAATACTGTAGCTTTTCTTGCCTGAATTTGGTGTTTGTAAACTCTTAGATGGATTTGAGATTTTTGTATTGCTAATGTTATTGAAAACCAAAGCAGTATTAGCAGTAAGGTGATCCTTAAGATACCTTTTGGAAAACATAGATTGGTTTCCACTTATCAAAATTTAATTGTGTACAAAAGAACAGTAACATGTAACTAGATAGGTGAATTTTCCATCCAAAAAGTTATAGGGGGTGATGCTTTTGGTTATAAATTAGAGCATGGATCCTGCAGTCTGGGGGATTTCTGCCTTTTATATTCTCTTTATTCCTTACTTTATATTCCTGGGAGCTACTGGGAGACTTTTGCAAGGTTACAGTTTATTAGAAGTTTAGCATAGTTTTTCATAATAATTTAATCTTTTTAAAAAATAATTATTTTTCCCCTTTTAACCTTACTGTATGTTAGTATAATTTTAAACATCTCAACATTTTAATGGAATGCGACTGTTTTTCCAAAGAACAACAAAGTTTGAAAACAGCTAAACACCCAGAAAAGACATCTGCTATTGAAGAACCAAAACAACCCCTATATTGGCAGTAGTCATTGTGCTTTCACACTTAACTTCAAATGTTAATTAATGGTAAAGCATATTCATAAACAAGAAGCACTGCTTATGTGTTTTCATAAAACTGTTGTGAACTGTACATCTTCAAGATCACTGGCTCTCTCAGGTTTTCTCTAGGAAGGGAAGGGATGGTATGTGGGGTTAGAAACAGTGGAGGCAAGTGCACAAGTCATATATTATCACACAATTATGCTTTTCCGTAAAAACAGACTAAAAATGGCATGGTGTTCAGAATGCACAGTCTTCAGAACTCATGGTAATCTTGAAACACATTATGGGAAAGAAAGGTGAATAATACTTGCCTAACTGAATGTACTCTTGTTTATAAATAGGCTTCAATGTTATCAGCAGAAAATGATCCACTTGGGCCTTTGCCACCAGGCTGGGGTAAGTTAATTAGCTGTTGATTTCAGGAAAGGACAGTTAAAGAAATTTGGAATGCAATTGTTGTATAGTTTATTTTTGGTTTTGTTTGCCTTTTTTTTCTTTTTTCCCATAGAAAGGAGAGTGGATTCAAATGATAGGGTGTATTTTGTAAATCATAACACAAAGACAACACAATGGGAAGACCCTCGAACTCAAGGGTAGGTGTGTAAATTGACTGCACAGATAAAAAGATCTTGCTTAACTGTTATTTTAAATGTCATGACATGGGGGGGAAAAAGTACTCTGCAATTTTTTTCTGCAGTTTACAAAATGAGGACCCGCTTCCAGAGGGCTGGGAAATCAGATATACTAGAGAAGGTGTGCGATACTTCGTTGATCACAATACTAGAACCACCACCTTCAACGATCCTCGTACTGGGAAATCTTCTGTGTAAGTGAGAAATTAAGCATAGTCTTTACTGTTTTAACTTGTTACAGTTTAATGATGAAGTTCTTCTCATATTGGAAAACAATATATGTTTAGCTAGAATTGAGCAGTAAATCAAGAGCAAATCATTGTCCTGTAAATCAATTTTTAACCTTTAATTGTCATTTTTTTCTATGCTACACTTCACCGTAGTGCTTTAATGTTAAATAGTTTTTATACGCTGTTCAAATAACAAGATTGTATTGGCACTTTGAGAGGGGAAATAAGGTAAACTTGTAAATTCAACTAATACAACTAATAGACAAATTTTTAAAGGAAGCAGGAAATGATTGTTAGGAGTATTGCTTATAGTTATATATTCTGTGGCAATATTAATGCCTAAGCAAGCTAATTCTGAATACTTCTCCACATTTTACATGAAAACCTTTTTTTTTCTATTTTATTTGGTTAGTCAGAAGCATTGACGCAACTGATGGGTACCTGTCTTAATGTTTTGTGTAGAGCTTACTGGATTTACCTTTGATGTGTTGATGTCTTCTTTTTCCAAGAGCCTATAGATTAGTGTTCCATAAATTTCTTCATAGTTTACAAGCACCTGAAGCCTTCGTTGTTGATCCTTGATTTTCTGTTGATCTTTGGTGACTATGATGTGACTGAGATCATACTGCAGTCTTTCACTTTAGTTGTCTTTCCTTTTAGGTGTCTTTCCTGTAGCTGTCTTCTAATTTTTACAAAATTGATAGGAATTTGAAATCCTCAAAATCTACCTTTCTTCCAAATTTGGTAAATTGGCTATTGTCTTTAATAACAACAACAAAATAGGTGTGTGTTGCACAGCCAACGAATGGAAGACTGGTCAACTGAACCATCAGCTGCTTTTTGTTTCCTTAGAAAGCTACATAAAAAAGAAGTCAGAGCATATATTAAGAATTTCCATTTGTGATTGTGTCTTATGATCACAGTTTTTAATGTATTATTGAAATCTGCAAGCTGTTGTTTAGTGTTGAATGTGCTGTTTGACGTCTGTGTATTTAATGCATCTCAACTATATTCCCTTACAGAAATAAAGGGCCACAGATTGCTTACGAGCGTAGCTTTAGGTGGAAACTTGCTCATTTCCGTTACTTGTGTCAGGTACTGATTAAATGATTGTTTACTTTTTGAAAGTATTGGAATTTACAGTTATAGTTTCTGCCTTTTAACATTATTACCTTATTATTACAGTCGAATGCACTGCCAAGCCATGTGAAAATCAATGTATCCAGACAGACTTTGTTTGAGGATTCCTTCCAGCAAGTAAGGCTGCAAAAATTGTTGTCTTTACGTTTATTCAGAAAAAACGTAAGAACAAAAATAGCCATACCTAGTTCAGACTAACAGTCCTTCAAGCACAGTAATCTTCCTCTGGTATTAGCCAAAGGGGGGGTTTTAGGGAGGACTGTAAGAAAAGAAGTAATGTATATGTTAACTTTAACAAATAATTTTTAGCTCCCAACTGTTTACAATTCAAATGTTTTTTGAACTGGGTGTGTGGTTTCTGGCTATTTAATAAACATCAGTGGACTTCTGTTTTGTGACCTTGTCTGTGCTTTTCTTGTTAACTTTTTTACTTCTACCGCAGCCTGTGGTAAAGATTTCCAAAACTGAACCACATCGCATACCATATTAACCTAAGCACATCATGTTTGCTTTTCTCTTTTTTTTCCCATGTGTATATGTATACATTACAAAATGTTTATCTTCTCCAATTAAAACTGGTGCTCTGCTTTGCCCTTCAAAGGTTAAATCTGTGTAATTGATGCTTATATTGAGCTTCAATCTGTAGTCAGTATATGTTCCCTCCTTTTTTCTTCATAACAATCAAAATGCTTGTTGTATTTGTTCCATCGAAACATCTTGAGAAGGATTCTCCATAACCAAGCAGTATATTATTAATGGGAGCAGTACACTTATTTTGGATTAGAGGAAATCATGTTATTTGTCTAAAACCAAAAATCTGTAATATGTCAGATGAAAAGCCTTTTAAGCCATTTTCCTTTAGGAGTGGCTGGTAATGTATACCTTTGTAAGAGTATAAGAACAGGGCAACCATTTAGTGATAATTTCCCCTACTTGCCAGCAGTGTGCTGCTAAGGGATTTTGAGTCAGAGTTGGTATTTTTGTATTCAGTTCATTGATTCAATGTTTCATGAGTTGGGCTAATTGCTTTTCACATCTGTGTAAACATTTGGCATATGTGGGTTATCTATATCAATTAAATAAAATCTGAATTTGAAGGAGCAATTGCATTGAAAGTGCATCATCTATAGTTTATTACAAATTTTGTTTCTTTTAATAGATTATGGCATTAAAACCCTATGATTTGAGGAGAAGATTATATGTTATATTCAGAGGAGAAGAAGGACTGGATTATGGTGGCTTGGCAAGGTAAAAGAAAATTTATTTAACATAGGTGTTCGGTTTTTATTAGCACTCTAACCTTGATTTCTAATGTCATTCTGTTAGCAAAGTAACTGCTTGCTTTTGCAGTGTCACCCTGGTTACTTCTTTAGCTCATGATAATATATTAAGGAGGTAGAACTGGCATCACTGGCAATTGTTACGGGTTATGACCTTGTGTTAGAAAAAACTACAGTCTCAGTTGTTAAGTTCTTTGACAAAGACTGGTGCTTAAATTGGCGTGTTTTTTTTTTTAATGCCAATTAATTGCTCTTGACTGAATTATTTCAGGAAGTTTCTACCAGACAGTTCATCTTTCCTGGAAATTGAGATAGTGGAAAAATAAATTATTTTGGTTACTTAGAGAAAGTTAAACAAGCAAATACCAGATTGGGGCTGATACAAGCAGACAAGACGTAAACAAGAAGAGAGTAGTGTAGGAATAAGGTAACAGCAGAGAACTGTGTAGGCTGTACAGCAATGTGCAACAACTAGAGTACAAGCTTTTATAGAATCTGAAGTGTAGAAAAAAGTTGTAACAGGAAAATCATAGACAAAGTGTGTTCTGTTGTCCATATAGAGGATAACCGACCACTCATTACTGCTGCGAATTACTTGACTGAAATGTTACCTTTTGGATAAAAATTTCAGTACTACCACAGATCCATGGAACTAGACATAGCCATAGGTGAACTTTCCTTTTTTGTTTGTTTGTTTTAAATGTAAACATGTTCTGTTTTGGTTTTGTTCTGTTTCTATGTAGATTACTGTGTTAAAATGAAGTTCAGTTAAAATGAATAGCATTTTCAAATAAGGAAATCTGCTTCCGGCGTTTGAGCTTCTTTGGATTAGTGGGTACTTATGCTTCTGAATTACAATAGTGCATAGGCTTTTTGGGTAGACTGCACTTTTTGCTTTGCATACTTTTGTTTTGTTTTGTTTGGTGTTCCTATCACGTTGACTTTAGGGGTATGATAGGAACCAGGAGAGTTCAAGTAATCTGTTCAGAGAAACAATGTTTTCCAGAGAAGTAACGTTAGAATAATTTAACTGAAGAGTATTAGTCACAGCAGATAGCAGAATATTAAAAAAAAAAAAAAAATGTAAGTAGTATACTTTCATAGTTTTAGTAGTAAGTTTTACCCAAGATTTTGAATGTGAAACTAAGAAACATCAAGGATCTCATTGTAATTTAGCTGAGAATTCTTAAGTGATACTGAGTATGTGTACTGACTTGCTAATGTAATACTGCATTAATACAAATATAGAAAGCTGATGCACCTGATTTATCATCTTGTCTCTTAGCAGGCTGAACTCTGTGTGTTCCCTCCAGATGTTTACCTTCTGTTTAGCAGGACCAACCTGATACTTTATCCTGTGGCTAGTTCTGGCTGTTAACATGAAAAATATATTGCTTCTATGAACTTCTTGCTGATGACTAATTTCTTTGAATCCTCCCTTGCTATCTGGCTTTGATCTAATTTAAATGCTTATTAAATTCAATATTGCTATACAAAGTTAATATAATTGCCTCAGTACAAAACTTGCATAGAATTCTTGTGCTTATTAAAAGATGCACAAAACTCAATAGGGTAATGGTATCCTAGCTGCCTTTCTCTGTTTCTTTATTTTTTTTTCTTTCTAAATGGCCTTTGGGTTGGAAGCATACAGTAGCAAGTCACAATCCATGACTTGAGTTTCATGGAACTGTTACGAGAAACACCCCTGCAGGTTTCTCATTTTTATTCCCTGATGTAAATGTAAATGTAGGGATAGAAAAGATATCTGTTAAATGTGACAGCTGAAGGGCATTCAGAGTATAATTCTGTTCTTGCCATTATTACAGGACAAACTTCAGGGTTTTTGTAGCTTTCCACTAGGCCTGGTTATTCGGTTTCAAGCATTTAGGGTCTGATACTAAAATTCCTGAGTACATGTGACAGTCATTTATAAACTTTGGAAACCATGACTTTGTAACTTTATAGATTTTAATTACGGATTTCTTTTATATTTAAGAAGTGTATAATGCCTTATCTTTTCTGTGATTGTAATACAGCTCTGTTTATATAATTTTTCTAAATTTGCATATGTTTTGACCGTTTTGCTAATTTACCTAAGGGGAATGGTGATAAACATTTGTATCTGATGGTTTTTATGTGTATAAATGTTTTTCTTTCCTTAGAGAATGGTTTTTCTTGCTTTCCCATGAAGTACTGAACCCTATGTACTGCCTATTTGAATATGCTGGCAAGAGCAACTATTGCCTGCAGATAAATCCAGCATCAACAATCAATCCTGACCATCTTTCATATTTCTGTTTCATTGGGCGCTTTATTGCCATGGTAGGTTAGATTTTTAAGGTTATTTTTTGCTGTAGCTGTACATTTATTCCTGAATAGTATTTGTTTTTTTTCTGTTTTTTAAAGGTTATATTAATCCCAGGAAATGGAAGATTAAGGCATGTAAGGTTATTGACCCAAAACATTTCCTGAGAGTTAAGTCTCTTAACCACTGAATTTTCCTGGGATGGTGATACAAGAGAATATGACATTCAGTATAACGTTTTATTGTTATCAATTAGATGTGTGTACTTCATGCAGACTGTTGTTTGATTGTATGAATATTGATGCTCTGAAAAACGTGACTAGTATTTTCCTTAAAAAGGCTCTTCAGTTAGAAATGCTTTGTAGTACAGTGAGCCTTAAATTAAACATACTTATTTGGATACAAAGGTCTCATACTGGGGAGAGCAGAAGCTTGCAGGGAGCTGGTAGCATCCTGATTCACTGCCATCACGTTTCTCTTAAACTGAAAACTGAAGAGGCATATTGTATCATTTCTTCTTCTGGTATCACTGAGCCAAGTGTCTGTGTCTTGTTATACCACGGCACATTTCTTTCCTTCCATCTAGTGATACGATCTTCTTTCTATGTGATCATCATGATGTCTACAGGTAGTCCCCAGGGACTTCCCAGAAATGGTGAATAGTGACACCAAAAAGAGTAGATAAGGGTTGGTTGTTTTTTTTTCTCAGATTTCATAGAGGGGCTTGGGTTGGAAGGAACCTCAAAGATCATCTTGTTCAAACCCCCCTGCCATAGGCATATTGAAGATACTGTTGTCTTTTCCTGTTGCTCAGGCTTTTTGCATGAAATCAGAACAAGTGTGAGTGAAGTGTAACTGGAAAAATACTTTCAGAGTTAAGTTAGGTTGGGGGTGTTTCTTTGTTTTGCTTTTGTTGTAGTTTCTTCTTGACACATAAGTTTGTTTTGTTTTAATGGTAACACCTTCAATTTCGAAGATCTTATGGCCAGGTTCCCCATTTCTGTGCTGCCATGGAAATTGGTTTCATTGTGCTAACACTTTTAATAGGCTGCCTTTTTATTCATTTTAGAACCCTCAGGAAGCTATAATGCCGTAGAGGTATTGAAATAACCACAGACATTTTCATCTGAAACTGGGTTAAATGGAAGAATGCATATCTTATATTACTTTGTGTACTCTATTAATTGTGTTGCTCTATAACAAAAAGCTGTTAAATGGGATTAACTGTTTCAACTTATGTTTTGCTGTAAGATTACTATAGCTATTACATGAGATGATTTAAGAGCCTACTTCTGAAAAACAAACAAACAAACAAAAAACAGGAAGTCATATGGCTGGATGCCACACTCAACATTTGATGTGTCTCTTTCTATCAGTTCACTCTCCTGTGAGAATTCTAGACTAGTTTAAAAATAAGTAACCAAATAAAGGCCTCCAAGGGAAGCTTTTTAATCTCTCCTAAAGCAGAAGAAAATGCATGCTAGCGTAATCTGGAGAGGGGAAATTGGAATGTGTGTGGGGGGGGGGGGGGGGGGGAAGGAACGTTGCCTTTTTCTGGAGAAAATGGACTGTTACGCTGGCTTTTCTGCTGATGGAAAATAGGGAGAGACGAGCAATAAATGCAATACTGTGGCTTATGTTTCAAATGATTTTTAAGAGGTATTTTAGTGAAGACGTTAAACTGGATAAGGATGACGAAAACTAATGTTTGCACAGTAGTAGCTGTGCTCTATTAGCTTTCAGAAGCACTGAGTCTGTATAAAGGCTAATACTCTGTGTGTGCGTGCATGCACGCATAGTATTATGCTTCAGGACTGCAAACTAGATCACACCTTTTGTGTGTGAGGGGTGAGACAAGTGTGACTTTTTGTTTTTCAGTTTGATTTTTGGTATAGAAGAAAATATAATTTCTAGTTCTGTTACCTATAAAGAATGTGATTCCAAAAGCTGTTTTAGAAACTTTGTGTTTGCTCTTTAAATTGTTTTACAAGCTGCAGTAGCATTGAATAAAGGATGGTTTTGCAGGATTTATGCATGTAGTGAAAAAGGTCAGTAGTACTCATGTAAGCTCAAATAATATGCTCAAGTAAGATCAAATAACACTTGGCACACATACCAACCCACATAATTAAGAGGAAACTTAGTAATTTCCTCTTTTCATAGACTGTATTCTTTATGAGAAATTTTTTTTCATCAAAGGAAATTCTAAATCATAATGATAACATATGTTTGGATGAACTTTGCCATATATATAATCATATTATATTTTTATATATTTTATGTATGTTCTCATAATCATATTTATGTCTTCTCACTAAATGTAGTGGTTTGTTCTTTTTAAGTACCAAGCTGCTACTGCTATTTTTTATTATTTGAAGGAGAAAGGAAAAGTAAATTTAGCAATTCAATAAAAGTCAAACAGACTTTTTTTCTGTTCAACAGGCATTGTTTCATGGGAAATTTATTGACACTGGTTTTTCTCTGCCTTTCTACAAACGAATGCTGAGCAAGAAACTTACTATTAAGGATCTAGAATCTATTGATACTGAATTTTACAACTCCCTGATTTGGATAAGGTTTGTAGTTTTCTTTTTCCTGAAGTTTTATAAATTTTTCTGTTTTAGTCTCCATTGTAAATTTTTGTCTTTTTTTTTTTTTCTTTCGTTTCATTCCCTCAGAGATAATAACATTGAAGAGTGTAACTTGGAAATGTATTTCTGTGTGGATATGGAGCTCTTAGGAAAAGTAACTTCACATGAGCTGAAATCAGGAGGTTCAAATATCTTGGTAACTGAAGAGAACAAAGAAGAATATATTGGGTAGGAAGGCACAGATGTTGAAAAGTATTTCATATTATGTCTGTTGCTCTAGTCTTTCTTTACTGTGTGTATATATATTTTTTCCTTTTCAATTATTATATAATTCTTGGGACTACTATTGAAATGGTATCTTGGTACATTTTGGTATCTTGGTAGATTTTGCTCTTTCCTTTTTCTCTTAACTCCCCTCCTTCTACCCTCCATGCTACCATACCCCCTGCCAAAAAAAAAAAAAAGGAAAAAAAGGAAAGACGTTAAAAGACCCGTTAGAGAGATGAGGATCTGTGTTATTACATGCACAATGAGAAAACAGCTGGCACTGAAAATGAGCAAACCTATTTTAAGTAAGTAGGTAACAAATCCAGATAGAGGGAGGATGTATTTGACATATGATTTCAAAATTGTTTAGTACTTGGCTGTCACTGTGGTAACTGAAATTCAGAATCGTGAATAATGTGGTGTGACTTAAAACTGTTTTTTCTTTCTTTTGTTGTACTGCTCTTTCCTGCTTCCCTCCTAATCCTTACAACTGCGTTCATTCTGAACCTGTATTTCTGATCCAGCTATTCAGAGTGATCTCAAAAGCACATGTACAGAGATCCTCTTCAATTATACAGCGTATGTTCCATGCTGCATATACAGTTCCCACTTTAAATTAGCAGTCTTTAGTTTTGCAGTGAAATAGTTTCTTTAGTATGCATTTTTACTATATTTACTGCCATTTTTTTAATATTCAGAAATGGCTTGACCGTTGTAGTAGAAACTTAAAAAAAAAAATGGCATTACCTTTTCCTTCCTCCGAATCTTAGCATAAATCAGATGTTCAGAGTAGAAAATGACTGCTCCTTGTTGAAGTCTGAAATAATCTTATGCTGGAAGTATCGGACAACTGTAGTTATAGATATTCTAAGCAGCAGTATTTCTTACTGTTCTCTGCCTACACAAATATTTTAAATTGGTGGAAATTGTTCTTTCCTTTTGAAATGCTAGGACTATGAGCTTTTTAAGCTAAAGCAATTTTTTCCAATAACAAATCATAATGCCCGAGTACCATCTTTGTCATGAAAAAACTGCTCAATTTAGATGAGTGAAAGGTTTATAATATTTTTATTTTTTTTAAACTGGAATAGTAACCTAAATACATCCTGCTATTGTTACCGTCATTTGTGTTTGAAGATTTTAATAATATGGGTATGCTAAGTCCTTTATAATAGTCTATGGAATCATGCAGTGTAAGAAAGCAAAATTTGAGGGAATTTTACCTCACTGGACCGCATACGTAATCATGCATGTTTGAACTCCTTTATGTTGAGTGCTAACTGATGTTTAATTTACATTTGTTTTCTTCCATCCCAGGCTAATGGCTGAGTGGCGGTTTTCTCGGGGAGTTAGAGAACAAACCAAAGCTTTTCTTGATGGTTTTAACGAAGTTGTTCCTCTACAGTGGCTACATTACTTTGATGAAAAGGAGCTGGAGGTGAGGCTTTCTTTTCAACATTTTTACATTTTGCAAAGGTAATACATATGTAATGACTACGTGGATAGGCCAGCTTGAATCTCTCATCTGTGTCATACTACGTTTGAGAGCTTGTGGAACATGGAGAATTTAATGGGAGAGGTGTGGGTGTAAATCACAATGGCAAGCCAGTACCTCTATTGCATCTGTGTTTTGTGTAGTCCAGTAGATGTGAATTTTAGATTACATCTTCAGTTTTGAATTGTGTTTTGCAAGCTTCTATGAAAGAAACACAATATGAGATAACAGATTGATGAGTTAGTTTTAGAAAATTTCTTTCTCTGTAGTAAGTGAGTAGAATTGCCTTTGAACTGTTGGTACAGGAATTGATTCTGGTGTATGTTGGTTGCTGAGTTTCATTTACATAATCTAGGGTAGGTTCTAGGGTTCAGGACACTCAGGACTGAAAGCTGTAGCAATGAACAAGGTTCAATATTAAATTTTCTAGATCTTCAGTATATAACCTAAAGGCTAATAACAAGTATTAGTTGCATGTACCATGTTTAATTAACCTCTGCCTGACCTTTGCTCTTACTGTTGGGTTTGTGGTTTGGAGCAAGGACAAAAGGTTTTGTAGGGGTAGGCTTATTTATTTCTGAGAGACCAGACAAAGATGCCTGAATATAATGAGCAGTGTTCTGTTAGCAGTTTAAGTTAAATGGGAGTATTCCCTAAAAAGGGCTTAGATCTATGTTATATTAGTTACCTTACTGTTCAGTTTTTAGGAGGCTTTGCTGTTAGCATGTTCAGCTTTTATTGCCTCTATTGGTAAATATTTTGCAAACTTGTCCTTCACAGTGTATTTTATCTTTACTAGCAGTAGCAGCAATGTTATCATCATCATCATCTTGGAATATGAGGCAAGGTTTTAATGGAAAAGATAATATCCTCCTTAATATAAAATTTCCTTTCATGGGAAAGGTTGTAGCTTCTCTGTTATTGAATTATTAGTCAGAAGAAACTTAATTTCTTCTGGTATGCTGGCTTTTAGAACACTTAAGAACATAAACAATTTTGGAGTTCTATAAACTTAAGATAATCTGATTGTAGCATAAAATGGAAAAAAAAAAAAAAAGCCAGACATACAATCATAGACTGGCTTGCTTGCGTTAGAAGGGATTTAAAGATCATCCTGTTGCAACCCCCCTGCCAGGACACCAACCATCAGACCAGGTTGCTCACAGCCCCATCCAACCTGGCCTTGAACACCTCCAGGGATGGGGCATCCACAGCTTCTCTGGGCAACCTGTTCCAGTGCCTCACCACCCTCTGAGTGAAGAATTTCCTCCTAACATCAAATCCAACTCTCTCCTATTTTAGTGTAAAACCATTCCCCCTTGTACTATCATTATCTGCCTGAGTAAAAAGTTGCTCTCCATCTTTTTTATAAGCCCCCAGTCCTTTGTTTGGAACAAGAACCTCCATTTTTGTTAGCATGTCTCATACAATATACAAAATAAAATTGTAATTTATGTGTATAGATAAGTATATTAATTCTCTTTTCTAGGTTATGCTCTGTGGTATGCAAGAGGTTGATTTAGCAGACTGGCAAAGGAACACTGTTTATCGTCATTATACAAGGAACAGCAAGCAGATCATATGGTTTTGGCAGGTATATCGATCAGTAAAATTTCTTTGGGGTTTCATTCTATTTTCTTACACAAATGACACACAGAGCGGAAAGATGCTATCTCTCTGAAGTCTTGCTCTTACTCCTTTTTTTCTTTTCAGAGAAGGAAAGGAGGAATTCTTGGAGAACATACTGTAGGGTGGGAAATGGCAGGGAGATACCTGCATCATACGTGGATAGCTGAATCAAATACTTTTTTTATCTATCTTGTCCTCCTTATTGCTATATATTACATATATTACATATTATATATATACAATATATATTACATATATATATATATATAATATTACATATTATATATTACAATCGAGCTTTTTTGCATTGTTAGCAGTGATATATACCTTCTAATGTCCTTCTCTGTATTACATATGTACATCTGAAATGCCACATATTATTTATGATAATTGTCGTATTGTGCCAGTCTAGTACTGACTGATTATAACTTGCATCTTAATGGAGTTGGTGAAGAATTAGTTCCAGAAAAAGAAACAAACAAAAAAACCCAGCAGGCTCCCTCCCAGTTGCTATGAATTTCCCTTAAGAGAAGTCACAAGGGGACATTTCCCATCTCATGATAAATCATGATTTTAGAAATGCTTTTGACAAAGTTACTGTAAAAAATGATGCAAATCAATTATTTCCTATCTTTTCTGCATGATCAGTAATGTAAGATCTCATGATAGGATTTCTCAGAAAAAATAATTAAGATTCTTTCAGTAATAAGCTTCTTAATCAGAAGTTGAAGCAACTTGAATATGGTTTCAGCATTTACACAGCACAAATACTCATTTTCTTATCCATGTTTTTGAGTAAAAATCCTAGCTGTATTGATCCCCACTCTCATATTGAGATAGTTTCCCCTCTCTTTCCTTCCTCTTCACCTTCCCAGTAAATTTCCATACAAAGTGCTATAGCTGTTAAGGATGGTGTTCTTTCTCATTGAGACTGTCACATGCAGGGAATACTTAAAAGTCTTGAAATACCCAGAGTCTGTGACTAGACTGTTGCCATGTTTAATCAAAATGGCAGTAGTCCTCATATAAAGTATTAGCATGTTTTATATTTTAGTGTAGAATAAAATAAAGATTCTTCTTATTTGCTGATAGCTGGTGCCAGCTTTCATGTTGTAAGTCAGTAGTGCATGTAATCTGAAATCGCTGTCTTCTTCCCCCACCTTCAGTTTGCTGAAATCAAGAAAGATGAACTCTTCTCAAGGTGTCTTTTCAAATGGAATTACACATTTTCAATGATCTTGTAGATTTTTGTTTTTTCTCCAGCTATGTCCAAGATTTTTATTAAGTAATTTGAATTTCTGTGCCTAGTTTGTAAAAGAGACGGACAATGAAGTTCGCATGAGACTTCTGCAGTTTGTCACTGGCACTTGTCGATTACCTCTGGGTGGATTTGCTGAACTTATGGGTAAGTGGAAGATGACTAAAATTTTTAGACCGTTACTGTTCCATTTGCAAATCAATCATGCTGTAAGTGTACAGATGCTGGGTACTTCATGTACATCAGCTTGATTCTAGAAGGGCTTTTTATATCAGAAATTCTGTTGAATAACCTATAAATGATTAGGGAAACTAGCTTATTTCTATTAGCAGAGTGTTCACGTTCATGTGACAATAAGCTCTGTCTGCTCTATCTGAATTGTCGTATGTCATACATATATCTTGAGTACTATTTCAGAGGAACAGATTGCACTTCTTTTAATCCTCTTTTCTAGGAAGTAATGGTCCTCAGAAATTCTGCATTGAAAAAGTTGGTAAGGAAACCTGGTTACCAAGAAGTCACACTTGGTAAGTTCTTAGACGTAAACTTTCTGTACTCTTTAGTGATTCTCTATTCTGGTCTTGCATTTACCAAATCAAATGAAATCTAATTTGAATCTGTTATTTATCTTCAGCTTCAGCTTCTTTGATTGCTCTAACATGTCAGCATTGAAAACTCTCCTGGTTCCCTTACTCTTAAATTTTGCTACTGCATTGTACGCCATTTGTCACTCTCAGATCTAGCAGAAGTCTAATGTCCTTCTCGTATAGAACTGTGAGGTGTTTCTTCATTTTAAATAATATTAAATAACCGAACAAAAGTCATGTTGGTATCAGGTTTATACAGTTACTAGAGATGCTTTTTATACTGTAACATTATAAAAGGTCAACATACGGTCGTGGGAGAAAGTAGTGTCAAAGAAATCACAGGAAATGTTGAAGGCTGTGATGCAAACCAAGAATGAGTTACCTTTGCTGAGTTGCTTGTTACAGATCTCACTCCCTTTTCCTGCTAGGCTTCAGACTATTATCTTGACTATTACTCCAAACTGGTACAGGGATCACTTTCCTATACATATTGTGTGCAAATGAAACATGCCTTACTTTGGCAACCCTGTGATCGTAGAATCATAGAATCATTCAGGTTGGAAAAGACCTCTAAGATCAACTTGTCCAACCTTTAACCTTGTACTGACAAGTCTACCACTGAGCCATGCTACTAAGTTCTACATCTACATGTTTCTTGAAGACCTCCAGGGATGGTGACTCCTATTCCAATGCTGCACAATTCTTTCAGAAAAGAAATTTATCCTAATATCCAACCTAAGTGATGGTGATATGCCATCACCACCTAAAGTATGGTGATATTAATATTCACCATGCTTCTAAAGTGCTGCAGGGAATCCTCTGTTTTACCATTTTCTCCACTTTTTTTTTTTAAGTGGTGTGTGTAAAAATTAAACATCCCTCTTTGTCCAAGATAACTTGGTAAGGCACAGAATGAAACAGAATTGTGGCAGAAGCCTTTTAGAGCAAAGCTGAAGGAAAAAATAAAACCTATTTCTAGGCATGTGCAGGAAGAAGACTATTCTTTTTCATGCTTCTGCTGGAATTTGGAGATGTATCAAATTAGGATGATGTTCAGTTTCATGGTGAACATTTCCCTGAGTATTATAGTTCTCTGTATCTTGAACTTCAGCCTTCAAAGATTCTGTTTTTTATCTGATGTGATACCAGCCTTTTGTTTCTTGAAGTATTGCTCTAAAACTTTGTTATTACTGTTCACAGAAATGTCATGATACTGAAATCGCACCGATTGACACTTCTTAATTTCTAATTGTTAGATCAGAACACTGTAAACTTCTACTAAGGAAGCCAATTTCTGTAGTATTCTGTGTGGGATTTAGATAATCTTAACACAGTTCTTTTTTTTTTTTTTTTTTGCTCAGTTTCAATCGTTTGGATTTGCCACCCTATAAAAGCTATGAACAACTGAAAGAGAAGCTGCTCTTTGCCATTGAAGAAACAGAGGGATTTGGTCAAGAGTAGAAGTGGCTTCTAGTCTAAAAGGAGATCTTACATATTAAAAGGCCCAGCCAACTAAAATTGCACACTTAATTGTATATAAGCTTTTTGTTCTGTACAGTGATCTTTCTGGAACTCTAAAAGTATAATTGTTCTCCGTTCTTCCACAAAGATATGCAAAACAGTTCAGCCTTTTCTACTTTTATTTATTGCCCTTCCAAAAGACCAGAAAAATCCCTCATAAATTTTGAAAGCAGACAAGAGACTTATTTAAAATATATATTAAAAATATAAATATATATACTAATAAGCTCTAGTTTTATAGAGCTTTAAGTGTATGAAAAGTTGCAGCCATTTAAAAGGGCCTGGATTTGCTTTATCTTGGCTTTATTATTTAGAAAAATGTTTAAACTGCTCTGTGTTCTCTCTTAAGAAACATCTCCGAGTTTGTTTTATTGCATGGCTGTTCTAAAAGGTGTTAAAGGCTTAGGCCAAACGTATCCTAAATATGTAGAAAGATGCTGCTGGTATTTGAGATGACAGAATACGATGTTCTGTCAGTTTAATTTTTTTGAATACGTAAATAGCTGATATATCCCTCTCTACTACACTGATGTAGCCAAGGTCATGAATAAAGCCTTTATTACTTGCACAAGAGTCATGTACAATAAGTTGAACGTGATTTAATGTTGAAAGGAATTGGTGCCACTGTTCTGACTTATTGTAGGAGCTGAACAGAATATTTTAATTCATTTGAGCAGCATTGAAATTTGTTTACATATTACCTTGGGTTATTACCACGAGGATGTTAGGTAATCTTCAAAGAAAAAATTAATAATAAAAGAGAAACTATTACACATTATCTCCTTGGTCTGGTGTCTTACAGGTGTGTGTTTTTTTTTTTTTTTTTTTTTTTTACTTTTTCAATCTATATTCTTTTCACAACTTCACAGAGTATATTAATGTAAACTGAGATGTAAGGGTCTACAAAAGGTAATGTGAACTTTGCTGCTTTCTATGCTCATGTTCAGTTTCAGTTATTGGATCTAGTAAACCCAAATAAAATAAAGTTATATAAGCTTTGCACAGTTAAAAGTATTTTAAAGTATTAAATACTCTTATTCCTCTTAAGTTCCTGTAGAAATTCAGATGTACCTGAATTAAGTATGTCTAAAGCCTGTCATTCTTTTATGTAGACCAAGTTTCTCCTAAGTACACAGTAATAAAAAGTGATTTTTTTTGGTGTTGAGGGCATTTGCTGAACTGCAAAGATATTTAAAAAAAGTTACCACACTTTATTCATGTGAATTATATTAAATGCTACTTTTTAGCAAACTGTGCTTCCCTATAATAAAAATGTTTTAAATTACCATTTGTATTATGCTTTAATATTAACTGTAAATTCCATTACATTTAACTTATACAGAATTTTTGTACACACATGAAAATGATTTCTTAGACTATGATTAAAAACATTTCTGTAACATATCATATTGCACTGTTAAAAGTGTACATGCAGAAAAAAAATAGCTATATCTGTTCTTTTATCTTTCCAATACAGCAACTGAATTCTGCCAAAATTTTATTTTTCTACATATCGGATTCTCCTGAGGCTTTGTATTCCAAATGCACAGTTTGCTGTGGAGCTGTTACCTGTACGGAACCTTGATAGCAGCGGTACTGCAACTGACCCGACAGACTGCTAGCTTGCGTTAACTTCCCATAAGAGGTTCAACAACTGCCATTTGAAGGTTTTTCATACTACACCAAATATCTTCTGCAAAGCCATTTTCATAAATATATCATTAATTTCAAGTGTAAATCCACCTAAATTATGGTTTATGCTGGTTAGAATGGAGGAAGCTTTAAAAAAAAAAGTCAAAGGCAGGGCAACAGAAGTGTGTGTGGCTCGCCTAAAAGACAGTTAAGAGGGCTAAATGTCGTTGAACTTTATGAATTTGCACTAATGAATGACTTGGTAACCCACTACCAACTGCTGAACTTTGTGAATCTGTGAGTAAGCGAATAATAATAATAATAAAAAAGACAGCACATCACAAGAATGTAGTTGCTTTATTGTTTTGGTAACTTCAGCTGTCTCGTGACTGTAAATTTTTCCTGTGGGTAACAGTGAGCAAGGGAAAAATAAAACCCCGTGTCCTTCTATGCACGATCTATTAGTTGGCTTCAGAGACTCACTACAAGCATGGCTCAAGAAGCAAAAGAACATGAAGAACAATCTATGTACTTGTGCAGGTGCATGCAGTTAACTTGGATATCCAGAGCTGAGACTTCCAGTAATACTGCATTGCCATTTCTTTTCCATCTGTGTTGCCCATAATTCAGCTGCACTTAGGCCAGGGAGGAAGAGGCATCTGAAGAGCAGGCAAGCAGCAAAGGCTTGGGCTCAGACACTGACATGGAAATACTACTGGAGGGAGCTATGCTATAGTTCACAGGTGCTGTGTGTTCCTTTTTTCCTGCAAGGAAGTCAGCAACTGCTTTCTTCTAAACAACCACTGATCTTCACTTGGTACCCAGATCACTTTCCTTTGTGCAGGTACTAGTTTCTATAACAGAAAAAGCACAGACAGTGCTGCTGCAACAAGGCTACCAGAAGTGGCTTTGGGCATGCAGGTAATTTCAGTGTCCAAGAATCTCTCTGAAGCACTATGCATCATCCACCCCTGGATTTTGAAATACTAGTTACTTCATTTTGGTGCTATACTAATAGAAAAGTAGGAATTATTTTAATATAGTGGAGAAGATAATCCTCTAAGTAGTTTCAGCACCTGAAACTAGAATTAGAATATTAGACTGACTCTTGGCTGTGTTTTTTTTTTAATAACTGACTAGCCATTAGCTTGGCTTGTTAGTTAAGCAATTTATGCCCTTCATGTTCCTGCTATCCTTCTATAGATCCTTTTCATATTAAAACAGTAGGTATTTATAGTTAATTTGTTCTAGATTGTTAGACTTTCTATTGGCAATACCTTGCGCTATTGACTACTGTATATTTTTTCATTATATGGTCCTAACCTATGATCCTAGGTTAATTTCTTCTGGTTAAAATTCCTGCTAAAATTATAGCATGAACAAGAAGTTTAACTTTCTCTCTACAAATAAACTACTCCTTAATGTTCTGCAAAACTGTAGTTCCCAGCCCTTCTGTATTCGGGATGTGCATTCCTCCTGTTGTCAGAGTCTGGGGCAAGGTCGGCCACTAAAGTCTCAGAATTTACATGCTCTCAAAATGTGAACAATACAATTTCGTATTTCATAGAAATTTTCTCCCTGCAAATGCTACAGTCAGTCGTAAAAGGATTTTTAAGTTTTCCCTGCTTTACAAAACCACAGCACTTCTTGCAAAGTCGAACACCACCATTTCAGTGTATTGGCATTGAGGTTGCTTGTGTAGAAGAATCTGTAATGAACCTTAATCAGAAAACTGTAGCAGTATCTAATAATGTTAGCATATGGTATATTACTCTTGAAGGCTATTTCACCATACAGAATAATGCTCTAGAAAAAAATAGCAGCCTTAAAACTATGTCATGGTCCTGTATCTCCTTTCCTTACAAGTTATGCTAGTCCCTAACTTGCAGCTGAAGTGTAAAAAATTGCTTCCCCCCCGACTATATACCCTGCTTGTCCTTGAAGACCTTTATTGCCACTTTTATTCTCACATATGTGAACAGAATCACATAATAAAACAGATTTCCCAGTTGACAATTTAATTGAAACAATAGAAAGAAATAGCAAGTTTAGGCTATGTATTTTATTAACAGCTTCAAAAAAGCAATAGTAGTATTTAAGGTCTTTTTCCTATGCTGTTCACACCTGAGGTACTGAATTCCCAGTATCTTGTTTCTTGTTATATAGAATTAAGCAACTCCAAAGCTTCTTTCTGTACCTGAAATACATAAATAGAACCATACAGCGTAGTTGTAGGCTTTTCTAGCAGAACTTGTCATGCAAGCACCTTAACGTCTCAGCACAGTTCTGTAGATTTGTTACTCTCCTAAGACTAGCCATTTTCCTTCCCCTATTAAAGATGCTTAACATTTTTAACATGAATGGTAATAAAACCTCTTCACCCAGTCCCTTCAGTATAATTAACTTACATGTTAATTATAATAGTAAGTTTATTTGGGCTGAATACAGCAGATGAGCTCTTGATTTGCTACAGCCTTAGCATGTACTGAGTTATCCTATTCCTGGCCATAACCAACCAACCAACCAACCTGGAGTTTTCAAAACTCTGAATGGCAGTTAAGGAAGTGTGAAAAGTATCTTAACCTAGGGAGTCTGGGTAAACTCTAATAAATTTTGAAGATGATTGCAGACATCAGTATTAAATAAAGAATACAAAACTTCTGGCCTTCACAGAGCAAGCAGTTCAGGCGATGCAAGCCAGATACTATAGATAGTCAGAGATGAGAAAAGGCCAGAATACCTACTTACGCCAATCTCTGTCAAACACAGAAACAAGAATTCTAATTTCTTTGCCCAGGCCACTTTCCTTCTTGCTGGACTACACTGTCTAGTTCCCCTGTTTGTGACACCTGTGATTTTTGCATTTTACACAACAACCCACAGAACAGAGAGAATACAACCTCAGTTTAGCAGCTGTGCAGCGCTTTAGGAGATAGATAAGGAAACAGATCTTTGCACCAGGAGGCAGCAGCAGAGTAGTTTAACAACCTGGCTACCGCACAAAAGCCACTACTGGCTCTTTTTGTCTGGCTTCTGAAGGCAGGAAGGCTTTTGTCGTCATTGGTTTCACCTCTGCATACAGACACCAATTTGTTTGGCAATTACTAAGTATGGAATAGTTTTATATAGACCGGAGACTACTACACCTCTTGGCTATTGAGCTCCTATAAAAACTGCAAAAAAATGGAAGAACTTCTATTTGTTTCTGCTGAAAGATATTGCTGAAGGAGCTCACTCCTTCTAGGAGAAACAGCTTGAACCTTACTGGAGAATCCACAGAGGAGGAAAAACTTGACTAGTGTTTCTTCTGAGGTGTGAGATGCAGAATCCTTCTGAAGTATTTCTTACAGCTAGGACACTCAGAACATGACAGCACATTTACACGTTTTCTGTAACAGTTAAAGCATGATCTCACACTGCAGCTTTATGCTAAATGACTTTTAGGTCAATCAACCATAAGAAAAATAAACTGGAAATTAGTCCTGATGCTAACAGAATTACTTGCTCACTGAAGAAATCCGCAATTTCTGTGGTTTACACTGAATACAGCATTAGGTCTGCACAAGGCTAATGAACTACCCTCCCAGAAGCACTCTCTCTATATATTTAAGTAGGCAGCAGATACCTACCTGTCCACACTAGGATCCTGAGCAGTTCAAAAGGGTAATTAAGTGCCTATTTATTGTCTGCTAGCACAGGAGATTTGCTGTCAGAGACATTGCTTCCATTTGTCTCAATTCATGCACTCTGAATCTTTCCCTGCACTGTTAAGCTTTACGGATCTAGCAAGTTTTTGATGCACCCATGCATTTCTCTTCCTCCTGCTCACGATTCCATTAAGGGGGTGTTTTTTAGCTGTTCCAAAATATGATTTCCATCTGTCCAGTTTTAGGCCTATGAAAAGTGACTCTGTGCTCACACAGACAGAGGTTAGCTCAGGTGCCTGCCTTAACTTGAGCAACACAGTTGAGAATGGGTTGCTGATAGCACCACAAAAACATCGCGAAGAAGAAAGAACAGTTTTTTATTAACAGAACATTTCCAACCACTGTATTCAGAGGCAGTCACCAAGATACTAAAATTTTTTGGTGCCTGGATGTAATCCTGGAATATAGAGCAAATTGTAGTTCAGCATCTGAGGTAACCATTCCATTGCTGTGATGTGACATGTTGGTTACTGTGTGTGGTTGCATTATTCAATCCTTAGCTTCTTACCTGTTTGTCCTCTTCGGTATGTGCTGGATAATCCTTTGCTTTGCTTAACCACAGAAGAGCCATCTTTTTATTGTTTAACTTCAAATATGCCTTCCCCAAAAAGAGCAAATTTTTGCTGTAGAAATTTGGGTCAGCTGTATAGAGACAGAAGAAAAGCTTTGAATAAGCACATCTGAACAACCAGCATACTATCAAAGCCATGATATAATA
This sequence comes from Cygnus olor, assembly GCF_009769625.2. Classification (NCBI taxonomy): domain Eukaryota; kingdom Metazoa; phylum Chordata; class Aves; order Anseriformes; family Anatidae; genus Cygnus; species Cygnus olor. The sequence goes on from NC_049170.1 coordinate 133,166,443, forward strand.
CCACTCCTTTAAATGCTTATTTCAGAAAAGATTAATAGTTTTTGGCTTTAGAACAGATGGAACCCAATGTAAAACTACTTCGCTTTCTAGAATTTGGTTTTCTATAGTTATGTTAGCTAGCAGTGTATTAATTTATATGCTAAATGAAACTAGATTCCTCACAATGAGCAAAGCAGTAAGTTTATGCATAAGAAACAGCTTTGCTTTGCAATTTGTATTCTCTTCTGGACCTAGTAGGTGCAACAAGCAATGCAACCACCTTAGAAAGTATAGGCAAGGAAATAAACAGGCACATTTCCTAGCTTCAGACCATGTACATACAGATCATTTTAGCTTAGCTTTTGCTACACAGGAAGAAAAGTTAAAGTTGTTTGTACCAAAGTTTAACTTTCCTTTTTTAAGGAGAAATTTAAGAAGATGCTTTTATAAAACATACTTTGCCCATCAACCTTTATTAAAGACCAGTCTTGCGTACTGTTAATACTCATTACAGCAGAAGCTTTCTCTGCATTTGGATCTAAGGTCAGGATTCAAAATGCTGACAATCATTTTTTGCACATTTTGTGCAATAATAGAGTACACAAAGGCAGGTAAATTCCTGCCTGAGGAAAAAGTGTAGTTTGGTAAAAATGACAGAGACTGACAGCAGCAATGCTGCCTGCTCCTATCTCTTCTTCTAGCAGGTGGACCCACTCTGTAGGAATACATTAACTTCAATAATAAGCTGTAGCTCTGCCTGTGATTAGCATACTACTCTATTAAAAAATAAAAATGGAATTACTAAACATGTACATAGAATGTGAATATGCAAACATGAGCTATAATGATACTTTCAGAAATACTGCAAAACTTGCTAGATTTTTTAGTCACTGTCTATTATTCTGTCCTTACAGTTCAAATTCCAGCAAGCAAATTTCATAGCTGCACGAAAAGAATACAGAGATGGACCACTAACATCACTCAAAAAAAAAAAGTAAAAAAAAAGTCAAATACGGGTAAATGTATGAAGGTGTTTTGGAGGCACATTTTGAGATTAACTCTACCATCCCAGTTCACAGATGCACTACTTGATACAAAGGAAAAGATGGACAATAAACCCTTCCATCAAACCTCATTGATACAACTGTAGAGAAATCTTTCACAGAACATTGTCTTCTCATATCTTTCAGCTTATCAGCTTTGCTTGGGGCTTCCCTCTTGGGGAAATAATAACTACATATTTTCTTTTATAAGAGGACAGTTTTATGGCTATTTGGATAGGTACTCTGATCCAAATAGCTTCTGAAATCAAAAAACATGCCTTCTCTGTCATCGTATTGAAAATACAGGGGACTTAAACTTTAAGAAGGAACTAGAAAGACTGAGATAGAAATCTCACTTTTGCTTGCTTCTTTGCCCTGCAATAGTACATTCCAGTTGAATCCCTTGGGGAAATGTATGTTGTTACTAATAGGGTAAAAAAAAAAAATCTAGAAAAAAAGAAAAAAAGATATACTCACAGAATGGTTGAGTTTGGAAGGGACCTCTGGAGGTCATGTGGTCCAACTCCTGCTCAAATATGGACACCTAGAGCCCTGGACGTTGTCCAGGTGGCTTTTGAAGGTCTCCCAGGAGGGAGACTGCACTACCTCTCTAGGCAACCTGTGCCATGCTCAGTCACCCACCCGCACAGTAAATAAAGTGTTGCCTGATGTTTAGACTGAAACCTTTTGTTCCAGTTTGTGCCCATTTCCTCTTGTCCTGGCACTGGGCACCACTGCAAAAAGCCTGGCTCTGTCTTCATTCCACCCTGCCATCTGTACTTACAGATGTTGATGAGATCCCCCTCTGAACCTCCTCATCCCCAGGTTGTTCAGTCCCAGGGTGCTCCAGGTCCTTGATCATCTTATCTTGGTGGCCTGGCCCTTCTCTGGACTCTCTCCAGTATAGCCGTGTCTCTCTTGCACTGGGGTGACTAGAATGGGACCCAGTACTGCAGGTGTGGCCCTTCAGCAATGCTGAGTAGAGAAACGATCACCTGACCGGCAGAGGCTGGTTAGCCCGACACGGGCCTGATTAACGCTGTCAGGCAGCCTTCTGAACGGAGAGGGCACGTCGCTGACTCAAAAGTACTCTTCCCTGACCGGGAATCGAACCCGGGCCGCGGCGGTGAGAGCGCCGAATCCTAACCACTAGACCACCAGGGAGCGTGATAGCAATAGTCTCCGTACCGATAATAAGCGAGTGATATACTCTGAGCATCTCTCAGACACCTTCCTGCCTAACAGCCCAGTAGACTACCACTAAAGCTGATACATTTACCATAGGCTACTAAAATAATTCCAGAAGCTAAAGGTTTATGCGTGACAACCTGCAGTAGATGATAGCATTCTACCTACAAAAAGCTACAAGAATTACCTTCCTCTGCCATGTGGAAGTAACGCAGAGCCTGCAAAAGAGAAGGTTGTCTTCTTTAAAATGGACCATGGTAAACTGAACACAGCAGTCAAACTAAAGTACTATGCACGTTCAACATAGCTGAAGGACACCTATGTCCTCCTAGCCATCATTTTATTTCTGTTAATTTAGCATGTTACAGATTGTTCTCATTCAATGTACAACCAGATTCGGCCTCTTTTCCACAGAACTACTTATCCAGCTATTTTCCTTCCTCTATCAGTGTTTATTGTTCCACTGTAGGTGTAGTACCTCCTGTTTGTCCCTAGCAAGTTTGATGGTATATTTCCAATCTCCAACTCAACAAGACCATTTTGAATTTCATTTCTACCTTCCAGTGTATCCACAGTCCCTCCAAGCCAGTTCTCATGTATAAATTTAATAGACAAAACAAGGTTTATCGTTCACGTAATTAATACTGACAAATACTTCAGAGAGAACTGAGTCCTACAGAACACCAGGCAGTATCTTCCTACTTGAAGATAAACCTTTATGAAACACACACACATTTTTCAACTAGTTTCACATACTGCACCTCAGAAATTTCACTTATCTCTTCTTAATGTTACCAGCTGGAGGGAAAATACTACCAGAGAATTTAAAGTGTGCATGTATCTACAAAGCAGTTTTTGTATTGAAACTGCATAAGTCTTATCAGTATGGCTCAACTACTGACTCTGGGACAAGTCTGCTTTAAGCTTAGCTGCTTTAAGCGCTCTGCACAAGTTGATATCGGGATTGGTAAGATTCTGCAGTATTTGAAATCCTAGCTGACATTCTGTATTCTTCCAAAAGTGATTTTCAGCAAAACTTAAAAGCTTGACATTCCATGAAAAAGAGAGAAAACTTTTTTAAAACAGATCAACTGCTTTTTGTGTTAACAGCAAGCAACCTTCTACAATTACTTTCTAGTGACTCACTCACCCCTCACAACTTAAAAGAACAAAAGATTGTGGGCCAGGATTGTTGTTGTTCCAATAGAAAACAAAGATTACAATGGCTGCCAGAGGATGAGAAAAAAGGTATTTGTTAGTGGTAAGTAACAAATCAAGCTGTTACATTTTGCATTTAAATTAGTAGAAGTATATCAACAGCTCTGCAGGGGAAATAATCTATGAAACATTTTCTTATTGTACCTCTTGATAAGTGGAAGTTGGAGGTGTTGCAAATAGCATTGCAGCTATTTTTCGTTGGTACCATGGCATTTCAGCAAAGGAATAACACCTGGAGCAAAAGGAAACATTTATTAACACCCTTCACATTTCTCCTTTGAACGAACATTCTCAGACCTTGGATATCATGACTGGTTGTTGCCAAGAGTCACAAAACCCACAGTCACGCTGCAGGTTCTATAAGCAAGTTCTTACAACTCCACAACACAATTGCAAGGTGTTTGAAATTGCTGCAAAGTTTGGCTAAAGAGGTTTTGGTGTGTCTTCTACTGGGAACTTTTATTACATTAGGCTGGAGACAGTTATTAAACATGAGACAGCCTTTCAGCTTGTAGTATTTTAACAATTAATGAGCATTTTATATTGTTCTAAAATATATGCAACAATACAGCACAACTGAGTAATGTCACTGCCTTACCTCAACATTACCTCGTTTTTCCTCAATTATTAATACACAAAAGCAGATGTGCAGCACATTCCTGAAAGACTCTGATCTATAAGAATGAAAATAAACCTAAGAATCAAACTACTGTGTTCTAGGCTATGCCATTCTACTCTGTTTTCCTATCTACTGAATAACAAAGGTAATTAGTCACCTTTCTTAGAGACAGTGAAAGGATTAAATATTTAAGTATTTCAAATACATAGAACATTCCAGGTCTAACATTAAACAGCACTATTCACTTTTATTACTCTCACACGATGATGATAAAAATGTTTTATTCACTGCATAAAGCAGAACACACAGGAGGAGGTGAAAGATTAATGAGTGCAAATATGGAAGTGTTTGGGGGCAAGGGGAGGAGCAGGGCATGGAAAACAAACTAAGTTGAAAGTTTGCCATCAGACGTGCCTTATCAGAAATGCCAGTAAGAGAGGTTCAGTCCAGTAAATACTAGGAAAAGAAATGAGAATAATACTCAAGAATTGACTGATATGAAATTCCAGTTTCAGATGAAGATGCTCTGGGGATCAGTAATGAATATATGTAATCATTCAACATGGGGATATTTTAGTACCCAAAATAACAATCCTCAAATTTCTTATCTTTCTATTTTTCCTTAGGAACAATGTTTAAAATACCTTTCCAGAACAGGCTTCCTATCTCAAAAGTGACATTGAAGCTCATTCAGTTGGGAGTATACACATCTGCCTAAACATCTGGACTACTGCAGGGGTTAGGTCATGTAGGAATAAGTAACACTGAGATACTGAAAATCTGAAATAAGACTTCTGATATTCAGCAGTCCAGAAAAGCCACAGAGAAAGTAGCTGTGATTTTTAGGATTTCTTTTCAAATCCTTTGGCTTTATTTATTTGCAACCTCTCAGTCTCATAGTAGAGATTTCCTGTAAAACATCTGGCAGAGGCCAAAGGCACTACATTATATAACCAGAAATGCTATCTGGAATCTCTCAATAACGAGTAAAAGATACTGTGTTCAACCAAATTGCTTCCACAGAAAATGCTGTTAGTATGAAAAGCTGTATTTCCAGTCCTTTGCCTGCATTGTAACAGTAATTCTTAGTACAAATTTAACTGAGCAGTAAATTCAATGTCAAAGATTTTGGTAATGCACATATAGTCACAAGCTGCATTTACTTCAATGTAACTTTTAAAAAACAGTATCATGACAGATAATAGAGGAAGTATTTTATGAACAGGTATCACATTTGATTGCTTTTCATGATAGGCAGACTGTATTAAGTTGCAGCCATCAGTGAAATTCAGTGTAGGTTCAGTGTTGAGTTTTGTCTCCATTCACACTAGTCAGAACAATATGACTTGCGTGTTATGGAGATAAAGGTCTGGAAAATAAGTTTTTAATAGTTCAATACAGTGAAACAAAGAAATTCAATGAACGAATATTTTTTCATCTTTTTGAACTGTATAAGAATTAACAGCCAGATGTTTTCAAGGCATGACCTCCTGTGCCATTCAATAGGTTTCCATGCTTGAATCAACTAATTACAAGCCACTGAATTATTTTAAGCATTTCTGCAATTCATACAGTCCACTTCTATTCTGACATTTTTCTTTGCCATATTCTAGCATATATTCTAGCACTTCTCTTTGCTACACGTTAAGTTTTGTTTAAAATGCATCTTACCAAATGCCCATAAGATGAATTGATGTTGCATCCTTTGGATTCAGTTCAATGGCTCTCTAGTGCAAGTGGAAAAACAAACAAACAAACAAAGATGTAAAAGTTTATTCTGTCACATCTGGCTTAAAATACATTAAACAATAAAGAAACATTGACTTGTTCCACTACTAGTAATTAAACCACATTAACTGTGTGTAGAATTTCAAGGACACAGTATTTATTCAGTGCACAACTGAATCGGCTCACCTCCAAAAAACTGAAGACACTGACAGATTTCTAAGCACTCACGGTTAACAGGTCAGTAAGAGTTTCACATGAGACTTGACGTGTTCAGACTCTGATATAATTTCTGGTGATACAAAGTTATTCAGTAGTCCTTTATCTTCTCCAGTACTTGTCCTTTACCGGTACACAATCCACACTTATAAGGATGGCCACACACCCATTTCTCAATAGCACAGCTATACTTTATCTAGTCCTAAGAGATGGCAAAAGCACTTCAGCTATTTCAAGACTCTCTTCTATAGAGACTTAGTTTACAGCAGGAGCTAATTTGTATCCCTTGTTGCTTTGGAATCCCACACTGTCACAATAACCCCCAAAATCAAATTGTGACCAGGAGATTTGAACAGAAGTACATTTGCAAGTTTTCACCAACAGCCAGTTCATAAGTGTTAAAAAATCTATGTATTGGACACATTGCAGCTATCATATGCAAAGAAAAAATCAACCAACCAAACAACCATTTACATTACCTGAAAATGCTCTTTGATAACAAAGGCATTTGCAATTTTAACCTTGATTCCTTCATAATCTCCGACATCACTGATACAAATGGCATACCACTGTAATTCGAAGTACAAAAATAAAACACTTAATAAAGCACTATAGTACTAGTAAAAAAAAAACACAACAACAACAAAAAACACAACACAGAACAGCCGCCACCACCACCACCAAGCAAGAAGTATTTGTTATGAACAGTTCTAGCAGCGTCAGAGCAACCTGCTAGTCTGCACAGATAAGCGAATCGACATCCACCTCTTATCCGAGATGCCAACACAATTGACTATACTTTGTTACCTCTCTGCCTGAGAGAAGCAGCACACAAAAATTACTGAAATGAAGCCAAAGCCTGAAGTCTTTCCAATGAAACTCTATAGAGCTACAACTGCACACAGAGACAGCATGCTGGATGTGTGGCATGTAAAACGTTTTTCAGAGAAGATCAGTTGTAATCAATGTGATCTGTCACCTGTTCCCATGGTCCTGCACACATTAAACCAATTTCTGTTTCCTGTGTACAGGAAATTTAGCTGCAAAAGTCTGACTCTGATCTTAGAAACAAATCAGTGAGAATGAGAAGCAAGAGAGAAAATTAGAGTGAGAATCATGCATTCTTAACTGAAAAGTTAAATTATGCTGAAGTTTGCTGAAACAGCACGATGACATTTGTTCCAGTTTTCACTGGCAGATATCAAGGAACAAGATTTCAGTTGAGTTATTTTGCTTGGCTCACCTTGTGTGCTGCAAAATTTGATTCATTTTTTTCAAGTGCCTTTTTTGCATACTCAAGGGCTTCATACACCAGTTGTCTTTTCTCCTCTGCAGAAGTACTACTTAGCTGAGCTAAATCTCGTGATGCTCGTGCCAGCCGCCACAGTAACTCTGCATCCTCACTAGTTATGAACAGAAACACAAATGTTTTAAAGTAACAATGGCAACAAAGCTAGCAAAGGTCTCCAATAAGTCTCTCAATATGTATCTCAAGTGGGTTATAATATCATCTGCCATGCTATGCCATATACAACTTCAAGGTAACAAACAACACATGAAAGCCTGCCATTATACACTGAGGATACCTGTCTGAAATGCATTTCAGAGGTTTTTGCTGCCTGGTCATAAAACATTCCACTCCCCTCTACAAATGGGAGTACCAAAGTCAAAACTACCAGAAAGCAAAAATATTAGAAAACATACCTGAGTCACTGCTAGACTCAGAATACCCATCAAAGCCAGTTTTCTTTTCTGGAGTCAAACTGAGTCATGCTCGGTGCATAGCACAGTCCTGCTGTCATTAATGGAGTAACACAGAACTAGCAGACTAATTTTTCAGCCACATCACAAAAACGTTAAGTACAGCTACGGGGGATCATTACTTCTCACAGAGTAAGAAGCATTGTTATACACTTAGGAGCAAGGTTACAGCTTGCTTACGGCACCGTGTCCCTTGAAGGCCAGGACCCTCCTTTAACTTCCCAGCCTTTGTACTTGTGCCTCTGTCAAGAACCAAAGAGCAAAAACAAAAAAACAAAGCAAACCATCTGAAAACAACTGAATAGTTAACTTCCTCCAGAAGTGTTCTAGGAGATGCCTTGTTTCCAAAGGAAAGGACTCTTAATTTATCTATGCATTTTCTGCTTTTTCCTTAAGCAGCCTGTTTGTTCACTTATCTGAAACGTTTTGCGTAGCTAAGACATAACTGCATTAGTAAGGAGCTTTTTCTGTTCACACTCAAATCCTAACAGGAGACAAATGAAAACAGAAAGAAGGAACAGCTGGTAAGCCATGAAAAAAAGGCTCAAAAATTGTCAATGCCTAAATTCTAGATACTGTGGTCCTTACAGTAATGTGTAGACATGCTGTGACTTTTTCCACGATTTTTTTTAAAGAATTTTTAAAGTAATAAACCAAACATACCTAAAACCTCCCTGCAGGAATGAAAGCCTTAAATGTTAACCCTCAGATTCTACAGCTGCACTCAGCTAAAAATCAGTACTTTTGTCATTCATTTTTCCATGGGGAAGAAAAAGATCAAGAATCCTTTCCTATTTAAATAAAGATGAAAGCAAGGTTCCCCAGCATAGCACAACAAGAATATTAGTTGAAAACTGGTATAAAAGAACACATTAAAAAAAAAAAGTAATGTGTAGATATTCAATTCAGTCAAGTACCTATCTTTATGCTGAACCAGCAACCGATACAGCTTTTCAGTTTCTCCACTCCCGTACAGGTAGTCTGCTTGCTCTATAACTTCTGCCACTTAAAAAAGAATGAGAATTGTGGAAACAGACAAATAAATTGCATGTATTTAGGATATTAAGGTATAAACAAAATGTTTCAGAGCAAGTCAGTCTAACTGAAACACAAAGAACAAGTTACTTAATTTTTAGGCCATCGTTCTGAACAACTACTTTCATGCACGGCAGACTCAGATAAGCTATTTGCAATGAACAAGTAGGAAGAGATACAGTGCTGAATACGTGCCTCTCTGTCATGCAATTGGGGAGTGGGCTTGAGCAACAAAGCGACCTGTGGATGCTTAATGGATTTAACATTCAAAAATGTCTTTCTTAAAGCATCAGACACTGGAAGCAATTTGTTTTCTTTGTAAAAATGGCAGAAAAGGATAATGAAAAATCTTCGCTAGTACACATACAGAATTTAATTGTAATAATCTTTAAAAAAATGAATTTTGTTAAAATATTCTTGGTTCTCAATACAGTTTCATAGTTTTGCCAAAGACAATCACAGATTGAGTACGGCTCATTACCTTACTCAACAAGCCAAAATGAAACATCGGTCAAAGATTTTCTGACTGAAGCTCTTCAGATTCGAAAAATCAGTGTTGGCTTTTTATCAATTTATAAGCTAAGTATTCATTGTACTTACAGCATTTAAATTCTTCTAGAGAATATTTTAAAACCCTGACAACAGCAATGGAGGAATATGATTTCCGCAACTGGCTGAATATAATGTAATAATATATATGTATATAGTACACAAAACAGTATTCCACAGACATATCAAACAATTCACAATACAGGATTCTAGCAGGAGAACAGACGGAATTAGGGAAAAAAATGGCAGCAGGTAGATCATTCTATTGAAGTATACGAAGGTATAAGAGCAAAACTCTGAGTTTATTCTTCTACCAACATTAAACATGAAAAAATGACACTAAGTAAAACGTCTCACCTAATTTCATTTAGAATTTTCAGCTATGCTATCACCTCCTTGGTGTTACTCCTTGGTCTGTGATCAAACTTTTATGTGAAAACATAAGCTCAATCCATGCTTCGTAAAAGTTACATTTATAAACTTTATTTTTCAAGTTATCTACTGAATATAGTAGTCCTATTTCACAACATAGTTTTATTTATAGAAGAAAAAAAAACCACTGAAGACTACTAAATACAAAAGTCTTATGTTCAGCTTTAAAAGCTCCTAGAATATAAATCACTGAAGATTACGGCATTCTGGATAACTTTTTAACCTTGTCATCTCTAAATGCCTTCTATCAACAATTTCAAAGATACAATAATGGTCTACATGGATTTTGGATTTAAGTGTCTAAGATAAGCCTCATAGTGCATATTCAGCATTAAAGTAACTTCAGTGAATTATGTTTGCTTCCTGAGACATCCTGAACAGCACTGTCAGTACTGTCTTATCTAATAACTGAATGGTCAGAATTCAATATTCTGAACAACCTATTAGCTAGGTGTTTTATGTAAATAAGACTTTTACTTCTTTTTAGTGTAACAAAAACACAGGGTATTTCTCACTTTTTTTGAAACACAATCTCAGTGCTACTCGACTACATTAAATGAGAATTCCATGGTGTTCATATAGAAAATCTCAATTAACTAGAATTCCAGAAATTGATTAGAGCTTGGTCTGTGTTCCCAACTGAACCTTATCTTTCTCAATGAGTTACTTAAAGCTTGGGTGACAAACTACACCCAAACATACACCTTGTGCATTGATCTCATCCTCTCTATGTTATCAGATTATATTTGCTTTCAGTGACAATAAATTCCTTATTAAACTGCTACCATGCTTTAAAGCCCTGAACTAATTCAAAACCCTGTCAGAGAAACATCCTGCACACAGCCTGAGTGGAGAACCTCAAAAGCATTACACCATCTTTCTACATAATCCTGGCAGTAAAAACCTTATGCTTCACATTAGAACGACCCATTAACATTACCTTTGAAACTTGCATGAACCTCAGCAAAGCCAGAAACCAGCTTGGAAGCTTCATAAACCAAGAAGGACCCCGCTGAGAGCGCAACCCCCCTTTTAGGGCTTTTTCTAAGCACCTGCACGGGATCATAAAATGTGCGTTAATAAACGTTGTTTCTCTGAATTATTGTTTTTTCTCATCTCTAGTACCACAGTTATATTTCAGGTTCACAGCCCGCACCCCCCCCCCACCGGCTGAGGTGTCCCGGGGAGGACGACGACAGGCAGGGCCCGCTGCCCCCGGCTACCTGGCTCCGGCCGGGCCCTCCCCAGCCCCGCGGGCCTCCTGTGGCGACCCCCGCCCGCCCTAGCAGCGGGCGGAAGGAGCGGCAGCTGAGGGTCCGCGACAGCAGCGCCGCCATGACATTACCCGCCGCCATTTCACACCTCCGCCGGCGGGGGCGGTGCTGGCAGCGGGGCCGGCCGGGGCGAGACGAGGCCGAGGCCGGCCCATTCCGCCGGGGGGAGCCGCGCATGCTCTCCCTCGGTGCCCTCGGGGTGGAGCGGGGCTGCTCGGTGCGGGCGTGGCGGAGCCGCCGCGGGGAGAGGGAGTCGCTGTCCGCTGCCGCAGGTGAGGGGCTGGCGGCGGGGAGGGGGTCGCGGCTGCTCCGGTAGGGAACGGGTTCGGGCACCGCGCTGCCGCCCGGGTGGGGCCCCTCCGGGCAGGGCTCCGCTCCCCGGGTACGGGCGGCGGCTGAGGTAACCGAGGGCTGTTGTGAACTGTCCTCGCGGGTGGCTGCTGCGCTCCTGCCGCAGGAGAGCGGCCCCGGAGCAGCCTCCTGCGAGCACTGAGCCGCCTGCTCCAAGTAGCGAAGCCCCGTCAGTGCCGCCCGCCTGAACTTGTGAGGGCTGCGTGCCGGTTTGGGGTCCTCAGAAACTCGCCTTCACCCCTCGGAGAGGAGGCTGGCAGGAGTCATCGGCTTTCCTTAAAGAAAGTGACAGCAAACAAGGCGTCCGGTTCCCGCAGAGTTTTTGTTGTTCAAGTGTTTTTGGCTTATTTTTCCGCCCTGTTGTTGCGTGACGTGTAAGGCTCGCCTTAACTGGCATGCTTCTGGTCAGTTTACTTCTACGCTAGGGCAAAACTGAAGTATGAAAGCTGTCAGCTTCTGCCACTACCGTCACATATTCAAAGGGCATTAAGAGTCCTCAAGCTAATATACATCCCCCTGCCTTCAAAACTGCATCTTGCATTCATTTTTTTTGGAGTTGTATGACTCCAGAAGTTCAAGATATTTCAGTGGTTGTACAATGAAACGTGTTTAATGCAAGTGATTGGAGTCAGACTTATTTCTAGGTATTTTATTTTTTTCAGTTGAGGTTTTAAATTGTTAACTTAGACCACACATACAAATTTTATTTTCTCAGTCTACATAATCACAGAGATGATTTATTTTTTCGGATTAGTCAGAACTCCATGCAAGCATTATTCATTGGAAGAATAAAAAGTAAGGTAAAAAGATGTGTAAAGGAGCAAGAAGAACCAGACAGAAGTCTTTATTTCCCTGTCTTAATGTTAGGGAGAATGCTGTTTTTCTAGTATGTATGTTTGTGTTAAATATGTTAGAATTAGTCAGTATAAATCCATTCCGTGTGACTGTTAAACTAATTTTAATTGAGCTATTGAAGGCAAATGCCCTTAAGGCTGCAGGTAAGCCATGGTAGCTGTTTTGTACAGACAACACGAAAACCCATCTTGTAGGTGTAAATGTAGCATAACTTATCTAATGCTAAAATCTCAACTCCACAGCTGAGTTAGCTTAATATTGTAAGCTGGGTTGGAGTTTTTTTCTCTATTCTGCTCTAGAGCAAGGTAAATGTTGTCATTACCATGGTTTTCTTTAAGAAACACCCATTATTTAAGGAAAAAGTTAGATGTTAAGATAAATACTTTTTTCCTTTCCTGATTAATTCTGTTAATTTTTTAGACACAGTCAGGATGACTTCCAACATAAGTAATACATGATCAAGTTAGTATCTGAGTTAGTATCTGTTCCTTCTAAACCCAACAGAGTTACTTCTCTTGGTCAATTGGGCTAAGGTTAACAGCCACTTCCAGCATCACATTTGACATTGTGTTATGGCTTGTTAAGACAATCAAAGGAACTTTTTTTTTTTAACTTCTCATCTACATGTTCTACATTTACTTTCTTCATTTGGTGTTTAATTTTACTTTACATGTGATGCTTTTGCTCAGGAATTTAAGAGTGGCATTACTCAGTGGTTGAAAGATGCCTGAACGTAGGGGTTTTGGTGCTGGCTTGCTGAGTCTTAATTTCTGTTAGTCTTGATAGAACAGTCTTTTGGATAGTGATAATAGTGAAATAGTGATTTAGATCATACTTTCTTCTACGGTTGAAAGAAGATTATATCCTGTAGATCCTTCTTATCCTGTGGCTGGATCTGGTGCACGTATTAACTCACTGCTGTGTCCAAGGCATGGTTAGGAGCAAGATGAAATAGTTGCCAGTTGTGGTTGGCGGCAACTTTCTTCGGGTACTTTTCGCATCCAGGAGGGTTATCAGCAAGTCCTGATGGTAGGTGAGTAGCATGTGTGCAGTAATCTAATGGTTCCAGGAAGCAGTATATTTGCTGTCTTTGTGTGTTCAGAGCTACTCCCTAGGAATATGAAGAGCAAGCACGTGTGATGCCTCCCAGGGACAATGAATACAGAGTGCAAGTAGCTGGTATGATACAAATTGAAGGACAGAAGACCGGAGAGCTGTTGGTTGTCCTACAGGAGGATTTGAAATATATCCATGCTATAGTAAGGTATAATTCTCTGACTGGCAGTTTGAAGTTAGTGCTGTTGCTTGTACTGAGATAGCAAATGATGTGTTGGACCAGTGCGGTGTAGTGTTTCTATTGATTTTTCTTAGAGAACCTTTGGCAGCATGATAAATATAACTTAATGATAGATTTTTATATATAGGAACCACCTACAAATAGTTGCCTGACTTGTTACACCAGTGTGCTACCAGTCCAGTGGATACATATTTGAACTACCTGATTATGATGAATCTTTTATAAATAGATGATTCATCGCACATAGAGAAAACAGTATCTCCCTTGTGCCTCAGATTTCTTAAATATTAGCTCTTATTTTTTTCTCTGCATAATCTCCAGTTAAATGAGCTGTGTGGTCATTGTGGTTTTATCAGCATAATATCACTTGTTCAATTAAGAATGATATAGTTCTTCCGTCCATTCGAAGTGGCAAGTGCGAGGAAGATAGAACTTGCACTCAAGGTTTTGTACAACTCTTAGAATACTTGGTGAATGATTCAAGTTGAGGTGAGTAACTTTTGATCTGCTTCTATTATTCAACTTGTCAGCACATCAGCTAACGCAACAGAAGAGTTTTATCAGCTGTGTTGTCTGTAAAGAAAGGAAAACAGCAGTGGAAATTCAGATTTGGAGGTACAATTTTTAGAGAAACCTCTAATTTTCAAATGCAGTTCATAACCTGAAATTAGGTTATGAAATGGTCCTAGCCTTTGCAACTTTATATGAAATGGCAACTCCTGTGAGGTGCTTTGTTTTTTTAAGAATTGAAGGGTTACATTGAGTTTATTTGAAATACACATCTATACATATGTGTTCTGGTATGATTAGCGATTGTAACACTTAGCCTGCTTTGGGGGCAAACATATCTGTATTTGTCACCATTTCATTGTCAGCTTCTTGCAGCAGTTGTGGCATTTTCTGGGAATATGTTGTTCTGTGTGCATATGCAACAAGTACGAAAAGGTGTCAGAGGACCACACTGATTATGGATTGAGCAGGTTATATTTGTCAGATGGATGTTGTCTCACAGGTTGTTTTCATTAAATTCCTGTTTTGTTCATCTTTGTGCCATCTCTTTGTTGGAACCCTCCTTGTGAAGGGCTGTTGCAGGGAGTGCTGTCATTGCTTGGTGAGAGACGCAATAGAAGAGGTTCCAAGGAATACAGGCCTAGAGATCTTCACCACAAAAAAAAAATAATATATATATATATATGTATATTTGCAGGAGATGGTATCTGAATCCTAACTGAAAGAACGAAGACTGAACAATTGCATATACTGAATGTTCAGGGCAGTAAAGCTTCATACTCGTTATTTCAGATTAGGGTTTGTTCAAGACTTTGATACAATATGTCTGTATAATTAATTTCCATGTTATTGTCTTCCCAAGCTTATGGGAAATGCTTAATAATCCAAGGAGAATCAGAGTACTATTTTCATAAGATATTTTTCAGTCTAACATCCAGCTTATGTAAAATGCTTAATTGCTGTAGTACCTAGAAGTTTCAGTGAACAGGAATAGACTTTATTAGCAAGTTCTGAAATGTCTCCCCTGTTTTTTCTGTGTCTGTCTGGGCCCTGTAGCAACAAAATACGGAGCTTTGGTCTGCTGTCATTAGTAGTTCACAGCAGCTAGGAAATGCTCTGCCAGCGACAACTTGTTCACATCAGAACAAGTTTGAGACTTGTGACTAAAGCCAGCAAAGCCAAACCCAGCTATAGCAGTGCTCACTTCATTAGTCCTTTTGACTTGCTATAGTTAGGTATTTCTGCTTATCAGATTGGATAGCACCTGCTCTAACGAACACACCTGAATTCACCACTGTGCTGCCCTGGAAGTAGCACTTGGGTAAGTCTGTGCTCTCCTCCGGTATTGCAGCATTGACATGATTGCTGCAGTCTGAGAGCACTGAAGTGCTCTGTTAGAAGATGATCCTGATAAGAGAGCCGTTGCTTTCAAGGTGGAATGCCCTGCTTACATTTCCTGTTCACAAGGAGCTGGGTCATTTGGCGGACACCACTTGTCTTCGTTAGAATCACTGGGGGAATTCAGGGAACATCACGATCAGTGGAACTGCAAGACAAGGCTAGTCCTTGACTTGCTGTTTTGCTTTGATAATGACAGCCCAAGCAGAAACACCTGCAATATATTTAGTTGAGCTAATCATGCTCTTGAATGCCCTAGGCATTTCATAGGGTCAGGAATCAGCATCTCCCTTGTGACTGTACACTGCTGCAGTTCAGACTCTGGATGTCACAAGCTCTGCTGAATTGTTCAGTAATTCAGTCTCCCCTCATCCAGCATTATCAGTGGTTTTTAGGAGCCTGCTACACTCCTGCGGTCACAAAATCTATGCCAATAAAAAGGACAATCTCGTCACTGTCATCTGGCCCCATCCCAGTAAGCTTTTTAGCTTGCTTCGTGCTGTACCCTACCTGGAGGACAAACGTCTGATAGATTGAGAAAGGCTGAGGTTTGGGTTATATTTGGCTGATGGGGAGTTACTTTCATAACAACAGCTAATTGCATAAATAAGTCTCTTGTTATGTGATGTAACTTACTGGCAGCCAAGGCTCATCTTACCAGATCCCAAACAATATCATCTGTTTGTGTAAAGTTATTCCAGTATCCCAAATCTGCAAGTAATCCAGTCATGAAATATTTTACATCTGGCTTGCCTACTAGATCTGGTAGTTTGTTGTGGAACGGCATTTCGAGAGGTAATAATACATTAGTGCAGCTGTGATTCCTTATTTCCACCATCCTGAAGAGACTGCAGTTTGCCGGACTCTGTGTCCCAACAGGTTTTCAAAACGACAGCACGTAAGTGGCAGTGACTCCGTTCCACGAAGGTGTTTGTCCTCTTGGGAATCCCCCCACCCGTACCTGTTCTGGAAGTTTTGAGCTAACCCAGGCTTTCAGACACGAGGAGAATTGGGTGGAGCAGAGATATTCTTGCTTTTATGCAGCATGGGATTACGAGGATTCACACAGCGTGTGCAGAGCTCTAACAGCTGCCACTGTTTAAAAGACTTTTGGTTCATGTGGACATGCAGAGCATGTGTACCCTTTGCAAGTTATGCTCTGACTGCAATGTTGCAAGGGAATTATTTGTTTTCTATGTGTTTTCGCTACTGTAAATACTGTTTTGGGTTAATGAGATATGACTTTTTCCTCACTAGTGGGTATATTATTAACTTCTAATGTTTATAACCTAAAAATCAGGTTGTATACAGCTATTTGCTATGAAACGTATGAGCCTTACATTATTATGGATAATCATGTTGTCTTTTTCAAATAGCAGAATTATTTCTTGAAATACATCGAAATGTTATAGACTTCTTCGGTTATAAAAATAATGATTTCTGATATTCTCAATCTCTGGGGAAAGTGACTTGCGTTATTTTCATCTTGCATTTTGTGAAACTGGGAAACAAAAAGACTAAATCTCAGGATTTGGGAAGTTATGTTTTTATTTCTAGGTTTCAAGTTGAGTGCCCTCTGCTCAGGTAAACATGTTCTTGTTAGAAGCTGTCTTTTAGCTTTACTGTGGACACAATTACTAGGTCTTGAACAAGAACACTTGTATTTTGGGGCAGGGAAGCAGGCTTTTTAATTCTTCCCCTCTCTGTGTGTTAAAGGATGCTTTTTGCACTGTGCCTCTTTTGCTAAATCTGTTCTGTTCTCTCACTATATGCGTAGCGGGGAGACAGTGACATGTGGAGGAGGAGAGGAAGTCACAAAATCATGTGAGAAAGTGCTTGTGGCATGAGAGAACTGGGACATGCTCACACAGGCTAAGAAGAAAAATCTGACCAGATTTTTAGGTTGACTGAGTGCTGTCCATTTACAAATGATTATGGAAAGATTGCTTAACCAAAGACATGTGGGTGAGGGTCCTTCCCCAAGACCCAGGTTAAGGAGCCTCAGTGAAGTTAGGGCAAGAGAATCTTGAGAGTTTTGAGAAGTAGGTCTCAGTCCAAGTGTGAATTCTGTTACATCTCATGAAAACCCTTTCTACTTGCTGCTGTAGCATCGGTGGGTATTAGAGCATCGTTTTGTCAGCAGAAGGTTGTTTTTCTGGAAACGGCCAGTAAGGAGTCATGCTCCGCTCTGCACTGGGCAAAGCCACTAGCTGTTAATGAGCTCTGTCTGGCAGCCAGGAAAGCAATAGAGAATGGAAAATACCAGTATAAAAAGAAGCAGGAAAAAAGGGGCAGACAGCTTTTTAAAAGTATGCTTTCTAAGCCAAGGAAACATCAATTTAAAAACTGTTCTCTATGTTTGGAACTCAGAGCCTTGGTTTTTTTTGTTTTTTTTTTTTTTTTTTCCCCCACAAGGACAATGACTGAAACTTGATAAAATCTTGGGAGTTCAAGCTGCTCAGATGGAATCACGTATAGGTGTTTGGGAGGTGCAGGAGGATTTCCATAAGTCTGATGTGCTTCTTAGAAGTCACATGTGTGAGTGAATGTTTGAGTGGTTCCTTTATAAACTATTTGTATTGACTTCAGTTAGTAGTGGTCCCTAAAGGGTCCATCTCTAAGGTAGCAAAGCAGAGATGGAGAGGCAACATACAAAGTGTGCCCTAGTAGAATACAAGAAGCCTCAGAAAAGCTCCCTCAGACTACATTGTTTTCTTTCTCCCATTTTCAGTTCATTGGTCCTCTTTTCCATCATCATCACTTCCCTTTTTGCATGGAAAAAAAAGAACTTTTTCACTAAAAGTCATATAAATGTAGTGAAAGGAAAAGGGCTGAACACAGTTTCAGGTGCGCTATACTGTAAGTGATGCAAGTAAACTGGCTAGATGGAAGCAGATGCTTTTCCTTTCTTATTCTGTCTTGTGCATTTTCATGGTAAGTTAACCCAGAGGGATGCCATGTCTGGACTGTGGACTTGCTCTACAGAAGGAGAACCTGAAGCTAAAGAGGTTTAGGAACTTCCAAGACAGTCTGATTGTGGACAGCTGGGGAATTTTTAGTTTCTGAATCAAGGCTTACCTCCCAGGGAGGTGCTGGAAATGATGAACTGTAATTCTTGAAGAGTAAAATCAAGAGTTTCATTATATAGACAATACCTATTGCTCAGACCTAGTTTGGCTTGAAAATTATTGTTAGGCCACAGTGGACTTCATAATTGATAATGAAGATGTTTCTTTGTTTATATCTGCTGATATAGTTTTTGCAGTTCCAGTAGAGAATGATGGAGAAACTTCAGAGGAAACGTGAGAAAGCTTTCATTTTTTTAACGGAACCTCCAGAAGGAATGCTTCCTCCTTATTCTTAGTTGTTACTTGACTTCAAAATTTTTTATCCTTATTATTAAAATTATCATTGTTCTTAAAGATTTACTAAGCAAGATTGCTTACTCTTGTTCCCCATTTAACTCCTTTTCCAATCCTGCCATGCTTATCACTTCAGCATGTTGTTACAAAGGTTTGTTGGGGGAGTATTTAATATTTTTTCTAATTCATTGAATTATTATTAGTATCTACATTATGAGATACTGGCATTCATGTGGGTTTTACAGGATGAGATTTAGAGTATGTGAAATTTTATTGTCAGCAGTCCAAACCACTGTGCTGTCTTTGTGGCGTATCCTGTTTTGCATTTGGTTCCTCAAGCATTCTAAGAAACTTGATCTTGTTTCTTATTGCAGACTTTGAAACGAAGTTTTATCCCAGTGTGGCAAAGCCAAGAATATGGTGGTAATGCTGTAATCTTGGTACCTCATAAATTTTTAAAATGGTATTTAGTGCCTTAAATTATGCTCCTGACAAGCAAATGTTTCAAATGATCAATCAGAGAATTAATGCATTATGACAATCACAGTATTTGCTTTTTAATCCGTTTTAAAAATGATTTCTATTGTTGTTTTCTAGCTTAACAAATGGCGGCGCAGTGTGTGACAAAGGTGGAGCTGACTATTGCATGCACCAATCTCTTGGATAAAGATGTTGGTTCCAAGTCAGACCCCCTGTGTGTGCTTCTCCAGAATACAAGTGGTCAGCAGTGGTATGAGGTACAACGTAATTGCTTTCATAAATCTGTTAAAAACACAATCTAGTTTATTGGACCTTTTAAAACACTGGAGCACAGAACTTCATTAAAATAGTTTAAGTATATGCTAGTGCCTTTGAATACTTTTCATTAGATTATGTCTATAATAGGAGTGCAAATAGCATGCTAATAATTGTTTTCTGATAAATACTTACACCTGGTCTAATTTACCACTGTTTTCCCCAGCCAGGACAGACAGAACCCTTCCAGGTGCTTAAATTTGCTTTTATAAATACAGTACTCCAAAACTATGGACTCATCCTTGATTTGACAATATGCAGTTTTTATATCATGTTAGGTTCTTGTCTTGGAGTAGATAAGATACTCCTTACAGGGAGCCAAGAAAAACAGGACTTCATCTATCTCTGACTTAAAGCAATGGATTTTGTAATTTACTGTGGTTAGTTGTATTTGATGAAAAGTTTGTTGGATGATACGGCTTTATACTAAGAAGCACTTCTGAAAGCCTTTAGTAATGTTACTTGATTTAGGTGGTTATTGTAGTTGGTTGGTGACATTTTGAGTAAAGTGGTATCTTTCTACCTGCAGGTCGATCGCACAGAAAGAATTAAGAATTCCTTGAACCCAAAGTTTTCAAAGAAATTTCTAATTGATTACTATTTTGAGCTTGTTCAGAAACTTAAATTTGGAATATATGACATTGATAACAAAACCTTTGATCTGAGTGACGATGACTTCCTGGGAGAATTTGAATGTACACTGGGGCAGGTAAGTATGCAGAATATTTCTCTTAGAATTAAGAAAATACAAGTTGAAGCAAATCATTAACCACTTTTATCTTAAACTTATTTATTACTATGTTCTATTATGGTTGGGGTGCTCTTATGGTGAATAGGTTTCCTTCTTTTTCCCCCCAAGCCCGAGTTCAGTAATACCTTTTATTTGCAAAAGGTTTTGAGATGCTGCCTTAAAATGTGCTCTAGAATGACGACTGGATTGCTGTCTGAAAGTGGACTATCAGTGAGCACAAAGTAGTAATTGATATTTACTTAGTCTAAAACTCAAATTCATATTTTTATGCCCTGAAAAAGAGAACTGGTGTATAGCAACATATGAGTGTTCACAAAGGCCATATTAATGTTAATACTCATTTGCTTTTCACTCAAGGAGCACAGTGGTTCTGGTTCTACTTATTGTTGATTTCATTCTTACTTCCTTCTCAAATTTTACTGTTAATGCTACTGCAGTTAGGAAGCTTTTTTTATCTTAAAAGATCCTTCAAAGGCATTTCTTCTTAGGAGAGTCTTCTTGGGATTTCTCTCCCTGTGCCCAGTGTCTCAAGTGTTGTTTTTTTTTCAAGTTCATTATGAAGACAAGCATTGTGCAATGAAATTCATTAACAATTTAATAATTCATTCTTCAAGTAAAGAAATACAAGTAGAATGAATAGAGACGCTTCTGAGAAACCATTACCTGAAAAGGCTAAAATAAAGTTTGCTAGAAACGCTGTAGGGGGAGAAGTGATGCTTGTTTGCATGACAAACACATTGTGTTCATAAATCTGTTTAGTGAAGCTGTGAAGCGTGACTTGCATGTGTTCGAATGGTGTGTATGAAAAACATACATACTTCACTATCTCGTTTCATTTGTTTGAAGATCTATTAAATTGATCTAATAATCCTTGACACTCAAATTTTATCTTGGCAGATAGTTTCTAGCAAGACTATAACAAAACCATTAGTACTTAAAAATGGCAGACCTGCTGGAAGAGGAAGTATTACGGTAAGACAGTAACTCACTTCAGCAATTATATTTAAATATTGTTTTGTTTTATTTATTTATTCTGTGGCTTTAACACAGTGGGTCTCACCTACAATGCCATGAAGAATGTTATGTAGTGTTTTCTTCTCTAGAAATACTCTTTTGTCATCCAAAAGGAGAGTTGCCCAGCTTCTGCAATTATAAGTCTCATTGCATCTGTCCAGATAATTGGGGCTACAATAAAGCATCTGATGCGCTGCTATTTGAGCTGTATCTTTAACTGTCAGTGTCATCATTGTGGTTAATCCTGATACCTAAACAAATTGTCACTCTCTTTGCCCTGTTTTTTACTGGTTCATTTCTGAACAAATGTGACCTTTTAAAATGGAACTGTCGTAGGAGTATTTTGAGCGGTATGAGAAAACAATGTAATTTCTGAATACAAAATATTTTTTTTCTTATCTAGATTACAGCAGAAGAAGTGAAGGATAACAGAGTGGTTGTATTCGAAGTAGAAGCAAGGAAATTGGACAATAAGGTACTTAAGTGATCGCTATTTCTTTGGTAAAGCAGCAGAATCAATTTTGTCAGAAGACAAAACAGCAAAATGCTGTCTTATGTTTTGCTGATGTGATTACATCCATTAAGATTTTGCTTACACTAAAAAAGAAATCGAAGGAAGATAGCTTCAGAGTAACTTCATTGACTACATTCTAACGAATTTTGATAAATTTCTAAACTAGATGAGTATATAGTAGGGATATTCTGTGAACAGCACTCTTTCATTCAATTGTAAGTCTTTATGTTTAATTACAAAGATAGGGAGTTTGGGTATATTCATAGGCTTGAATGTTTGTGTAACTGTTTACCAGTTAGTGCTCTAAAAAAAGTTTAAAAAAAAAAAAAAAAAGCACTTAGTCTATGAATCTGTTATGTTAAATAATTTGGGTCTGGTTAAAATGATTGTATTTAGAAAAACTTCTTAAAACAAAAATTTAATATAATTTTAATATTTAACTTTATAAAAATTTAATTATTTTAAAATTATTTATTTTTAAATTAAAAATAATTTAAAACTTTATTTTAATTCAGTAAAGCTAATGTTGACTGAATTTTAAACCATCAATTTAATAATATTTGTGAATTGGATCAAATTCTTAATATATTTATATATCATAGTACTACTGTAAGTATTCATTTTCTTGAACTTCATCTTAAGTTGAGGGGCATTCCCTGTTCTTTCTCTTTCACAGGTGGTAAAAGAAAATATAATAAATTATATCTGATAAATATAATAAGAAGTGCATTTCTTCATCTAAAGTATTTTTTCCCTGAATATTTAGTTTACCTTTGTTAATCTAAGTGTCTTTTAACTAGCATTTAATCACATTCATGCCACAGGCTGTTCTGGGATAATTACATGTTCTTTAAACACAGGATTTTTTTGGGAAGTCAGATCCTTATCTGGAATTCCACAAGCAAACTGGAGATGGAAACTGGGTGATGGTTCACAGAACAGAGGTAGGATATTTTTTGTCAACAACCTAGAGGTTGAGGTAATTTGATTTCCAGTATGTCACAGCATTAGAGGTACAGAACCTTACAAGTAGAAGAAAGAGTGGTCTGGTAGTTAACATGCAGGTGGGTCAATCGTTTCAGCTTGACTTTCTTTTATGACAGAAAGATTACTGTACTCCGGTTCTGTTTTTAATGACATCCTATTTTAAATGAAATTTAAAAAAAAAAACCTCTCTGTAATCTAGAAGGCAAATGCTTTGAAAAGGTACTGAATGCAGACAGATTTAAGTGTTGCTCTGAGGGTAGAATTTGGGCATTCCTGTGACCGTGTTGCCTTTATGTCAGTGTCACCTAGCTGAACTGTTTACTAATTAAAGCAATTATACTGGATGCTTGCATAGCAAGGGCATGCCAAGGATAATGCAGAGTGAGGGGAAAATGTACTGAAGCAGCAGCAGCAGCCTTCCAGCCAGGAGGTACACAGGTTCCATGGCCGTAGCTGGCAGGAGCGGGTTCAAAATGTTTCACTGTAGTGTAAGCTCAGGCCCTAGTCAAAACTTAGGTGTGCACATTGGAAGGGGTGACCACATTCGTTTTGAGAGACAGATTCTGAAGAAGTACAAGTCCTTTTTGTGTGAGACTTATAAAAACATTTTCCCTCACAGGGTGTTTCAGCTGCATGAAAAGTATCTTTACCAGGAGGATTTTTTCATCTTCAGTTTAAATAATGAATAAATAATGAATCCAGAATTTGCAGTTCCAACCTAGGATTGGCTGAAAGACTAGCTCTTTGTTAGAGTTTGAAAACCTTTTGTGCATTTGTTTGCTTATGTTCATTTATTTGTATTATCTACTGTTTTCAAAATAGGTATTTTTCTCTATGCACCAGTGCTGGAAGTATACATATTACTATTATTAGATATTATTAAATATTACTTGTTGCGTGTGATTTCTTTTGCTTTGTAAAATCATTATTGGGTATTTCTATTACAGATACTTTCCAATTGACAAATTCTGAAGATCTTTCAGTGGCATACTTAAATATCACTTGTTTACCTTTCAGCTTGAGAGACTGTGTGCAGTAGGGTGTGTGTCCTTTTATCATCATGTGCTATTCTTACTTAACTATACCATGAATTTCTTGAGGGAATATTTCCCTAAGTGGCATTTCAGAATAGCATTTCAGAATAAACTCTGGCTGGAGTGAAAAGTAATCTCCAGAACACTGCTGTATTCAGAAATTCCAATGTAAACATTTCCCCTATTTTTGGTAATTGTGTGTGTTTAAAAAATAAAACTATATTTTTAAAATTACTTAAACAATGTCAGTGTATTTGTAGATAGAAAGAAATGTAATTTTTGCAGTGTGGTAGCTGAATGGTATAGTAGATCACTGTGTAGTCTGAAAAATAAAGTTGAAAGTTCCCTCTTGGAACTCTTTGGAAGTCCCTTATGGAAAGATACCTTTTGGGCAATGAAATTGCATTTTAGGAATGTTTTGTTTGTTTATATCCTCTGTGTTAGGATTTGAACTTCAGGAAGTGAATGACAGCAGCATTAGTCAACAGTTTTGCTTAGAAAAATCAAGATGTGAAAGTATGACCAATTTTGGATCCCTGCTTTCCTCTCTTGTGAACTGTACTACTGTCTTGTATTCTTACAGGTTATTAAAAACAACTTGAATCCTGTTTGGAGGCCCTTTAAAATTTCTCTCAATTCTCTGTGCTACAGTGACATGGATAAGTCAATCAAGGTAGTGTATAAGAAATGTGTATATGAACTAATGTATTTGAAAAAAATATATAAAATAAATCAGAGATGTATTATTCTAGTTACGGTTTCCTTTTGTTTCGGATTGAGTGGGAATTGGTAGAGTTTTTATTATTATTTATTTTAAAGTAACAGATAGAAGCACACTTAAGGGGGGATTGGTGACTTAAAAAAAAAATCTTACAATTTCAGTCTCAATGTTGGTCTTTGAAAGTCTGGGAAACCAGTTAAACATAAGTGGCTTTGGAATGTCCAGGTCAGTTTCTCACTTAGATTGTACAGTTTTAATATTGCACCAGCCAATATTGGTGCTGGGAAGATATTATATAGTAAAAGTTGCATGGTAAAGGTTAGAGTATGCTTTGCCCTATGTTATGTGCAATAAATAACTGATGAAATTCTTAATAGGCTACCTGATGTAATTAATTACACTTATTCTTAATATACAAGCTGAGATAACAGATGTGGACGAGATATATCTTGTAGATACCGGATTAAGCAACTTTTCTCCTCAGATGAATCTGAACTTTCTGTCAGAAGGTCAACCACATCTGTGGAGTCATAGTTTTACTGGGACTGGTCTTTTAACTCTTGCATTTCAAATCCTACCTTGAGTAAACTGTGTTTAACTTCTGAATGTTTTTCTTCAGGGATTTCTTTAGTTTAGGGATGGAATTGAAGCTAAGTAACCAATCAAAATATCATTTATAAGCTAATATGAGCACGTTAGAAACCTGATATTTTAGTATTTGGAAAAAAGCAAAAGCAACAACAAACCACTATACTTTCTGTTCTTTCTCTGGGAAAAAGCAAATGAGAGCATGAACTGCATGTGGCAGGTATTAGTCACATGGCTTGAGGCAGTCCTGGAAAATGCTTAACAGCCACAGGGATGCGGGTGTTACAAGCACCTGTATAGATTTAAGTACGTAATTACAGAGCAGACTAATGAACGACTTCACAAGCCCAGAACCTCAGAACCCGCTTTCCTTGCTGCTGCTTTGTTTTTTTCTTTCTGTTCCTTTCTTTTTCCTCTTTCCCTGAAATACCTGTGACAGCTCTTGCTTTGCCATATATTGTTGTAAACATATTTCTCTTATTCAGTAAACAGCCCTGCTAAAACTAAGACCATTTATTAAAATAATTCTTTTAAGATGAAGTTATTCTCAACTCTATAATTGTTTTAATAAAAGCTGTTCTCTGGAATCTTACTTCATAAGTGTAGGTTTATCTCCAGAGGAAATAAATTTTAGTTGGGAGTTCTTGTCAGCTCGCAGACAGACAGAGGCTGAATTGCGGCTTCTGGTATGTCTTAACTTAGAAAACCAGTAGCTATCACTTCAAACATCAAAATGCAAACAGAATTGTATCATAATATAAATGAAGAATTAAACAATGCTTTAACACTTTTATACGTGCACAGTTGCATACGTAATGGGCTATTTGTCATAGTAAGTAAAAACAATGGCTTTTCCCTAATGAGTGGCTTTTCATGCATTTAATGGCTTAGTTTGTGTATTTCCAGCATACACAAACCATGTTGATTGTCTTCTCAATTTATTGCTGCGTTCCTTGTGTGTGTGTTTGCAGTCACTGAAGCCTTTCTGTGCCGAAAATGTGAGCCTTTCAACTAGAGCAAGAATGCCTAGTTCTGCTAGGGAAAATTTATGTGCAATTTTACCACATGGTTCCCTGGTGTTATCATGTGTGCAAGAGAGCATACATGGAACAAAAGAAATGTTTCTGTCTTGTCTGGACGAAGTTTTGAAAATTGGGTTAGATCGATCAAATATATCAAGCAAGACAAACTTGAATCCCTTTAAAAAGAAAAAGAAATAACTTATCCAACTGTGAACAAGTACTGCGACTTTTGGCTCAAGAAATGACTTCAGTTTTAAATTTCAGCTACCGAAGCGCTTGGCTGAGTATTTGATTGGCTTATTTATGGTGTTCAAAAGAATTTACACACCATCTGCCGCCATGAGGATCAATCTGTTGGTACTGCGAATGAGACTGAAGTTGCTATTCAGTGCATGTGCATGCATTTTATTTATTGGTGCATTTGAAGTGTTGTAGGAGTAGTGCAAACAACAACGTAGAGGCATGCTCTCCACAGTGTAGAATATGCAATGTACACATCGTATTTTGTACTTCAACATTACTGCTTGTTTCTGGAAAGTTAATTTCTCTCAGAAGCTCAAATATATGTTAAAGCTGTTTGTTTTTCTTTGTTATTCCTAAATGAAGTGACCAATGCAATTAAACTGTTTCTCAAATATAACAAGTCTTTTTTCAGTGTTGAAAGAAAGATGTGAAAACAATACTTCAGTTTAAGCCATATATATACACATATATATTATTTACATGTATATGTTTATTCAGGAAAAAAATTCTTGAGGTTTATGTTTTGATTCCAAATAATGGGAAGTTCTTTCTTAGACTATTGTTTTTTAGTATTTTAATTTGTTTTAATTTATTTTTATGTGATTTGATTAATTAAAGTTAACTAGCATGTCTGTGTTGTAAAACTGAAATAAAATATCAGAAGTGAATGGCATATGCAATTCTGAATAGCATATGCAGTTATAGTTAAATACACGGATTTTTACTTAGGCAATTGGAGAATGTTTGAAGTTTGAGCTTTCAAAAACCGAGGACGTTATGATGAAAGTAATGGTGGTAAAATTATGCTCACTTAAACTGATAGATTCTCAAACAGAAAAAAACGCCTATTTTTCCCTTGTTCTGCCTTCTTTGGTGGGATGGGATGTTGAAAAATGAATTGCTCGAATAGGGCAGTCTTACCATTAAACCAGGCAAGAACGTTCATTTTTAGTTGACATTCATGAAGTGTGGATCATAAAGACTGTTTAAGTTTTCTAAGCTTAAGGAAAATTCAAGTCCTTTCTAGATTTTTGGCTGAAGCTTCATATACTTAAAAATTATAAGCTATCTTGGAGTTTAATAAAGTAATATTCAAGTATTAATAAAACTCTTCTGATTGCTAACAGATTTGGCGAATTTTTAGCAAGATGCTCAACGATAAATTTGCTTAAGACCTCCACAAAATTAAACCTCCGAATCCATGATGACAGTAGAAGGCCTATAGATCATTTTTCTACTCTTCCTAATATCCCCTTGCTCCCAAAATGTAGTTCGATATAATTAATGTTACATACTAGTCTTGAGACCTGACACTATTTAGTGTTCTCAGCTGTCCTCCACTTCAGTGGCAGATCAGCTGGGTAAATTCTTTTACCCAATCATAATCCATAATCATTAAATGCTTATGCAACCCTAAGACTGCAGCACAA
Organism: Cygnus olor; assembly: GCF_009769625.2. Classification (NCBI taxonomy): domain Eukaryota; kingdom Metazoa; phylum Chordata; class Aves; order Anseriformes; family Anatidae; genus Cygnus; species Cygnus olor. The sequence goes on from NC_049170.1 coordinate 133,194,357, forward strand.
GAAAAAACTCCATGATGTAAGAGTTCCAGGAATGTTTTGGACATTGAGGTTTATGTTAAAATGTCACTGTAGAGCTTATTGCTTTGGTAGGCCCATTTCTGTTGCTAACACCGAATAATGCTTCATTTTAGGTTGAGTGCTATGACTACGATGGTGATGGGTCTCATGATCTCATAGGAAGTTTTCAGACCACGATGTCAAAACTGAAGGAAGCATCTCGATCTTCACCTGTAAGTGTTACGTAGTCTAAGCTGCTTGTATGTTTTTGATAAGCTGTTTTAGTCGTTTTGGAACAAAATTTACATCACTCAGTTTTCTGGTACCTAAATTAGGCTACAGCTTAGCCTCAACTACAGTAATATTGTTGACTGAGGCTTTACAATGTGAATCCGCTTTCCTGTCTTGGTTAGTGTTTTTATAAATGTTATATATCTAAATACCCAACCATCATCACAAATGAATTTCATTAATCATAAAAGCCAAACAAAACAAACAAAAAACAACAAAGAAAACAGAAATCAAACAACTTAAAGTACGGCACTTAATTTAGTGAGTATGGAAAAACTTCAACATTTATAATTACTACATAGAACTGCACTTGATGTGTTGCGTTAGCTGGCTCTTCTTTAAAGTGAAATTTCTTTCTGTGTTCTGACAAGCAGTAACAATTTGCAGAGCTTGTAATAAACAGTATCCACTTGAAAAAGTGAAAGAAATCATTAGCAACCTTAACATTAAGTCTTTGCTTTTATGGACGTGTATGTTGCCAAAATATTTTACCATTTTTCCTTTAATTCTGAAAACCTGCAGAATTGCTCCTGAATTGAAGATGAGTTAGATATATTGAGTGCCTGCTTACACTTTTTTGACATCTTGAGTGTTGTATTTTTACTAAATTCTTCAGAGTTGTTGATAATGAGAGCCTTTAGCTGTAGCTTTTTTGATTGTTGCTTAGAGCCTTGCCGTGCTTTTTTTGTTGATGTCTGTTCCTGAATTCATTTTTAATTAGAGGGTTCAGTTTAATGCCTATTAATGGCTTGTATTGTTTGCAAGGAATTTTGGTTACTGTTTATTAGACACATTGTGCATTTATTGGCAATTTGGAGCTCTTAAGTGTTTTTTTTTCACTTTCTAGATTTTCAGGAGCCAGATGCTGTCAGTTTCGCTTTCCATGCTGTTATTGATGTTACTTGCGCTTTTCTTAGAGAGCAGTATCATAAATTGAACACACCTAGCAGGGTTCTGTACATTCACATATTCAAACGTGTTTTTGGAAAGAACTCTGATTGTCATTTCCCAAGCAGTGTGAAGCACGGTTATGTGGAGGCTGTCTGAGAATACAAATACCTGTTTTCATTTTTCCCGTAGTAGCATAATAGGTGAAATCTATTTTGAATTTAAAAAAATATATATATTTTAAGTGATAATCTTCCTGTGCTGTTTTTGGAAATGCTTTAGGACAGTTGTTTTCGTGAGAACGATGGCTGTGCCTGTTCGTAGTAACTTATCTCTGTGTCAGTAAGGTTGGACAAAGATTATAAGACAGTACAAGTAATGTGCTGAAGGATCCTTCTACTTTTAAAAGGAGCTAATCCGTAATCCCATGTGATCTGATTTATTTGATAAGGTCTGTAAAATATTTCCAATATATGTTGGCATTTGAGTTTGTATGTTCCAAGTGTGTTCTTCAGCTATTCCCACAATTTTGACATCAGCTGTCTTTGTGGAAGATTCATTTTCTAAGGAATGTAAAGAAGAGGCATACAGACTTCTCCAGTGCTAACATTGTTAATGCATTCTGTCCCTTTTTTTACTTGATATTAATTGCAAGATCACTTTTTTTAAACTTTAACTTAAACCAAAGCAGTGGAACCTGCTTCTGGCAGACAGTCTGAAGGCACAACTGGGATATCTGCTCAGACTTATTTATGTACCAAACACGCTGGATTGTGCCGTAGTGACTGCATGATGGCACTACTTGCTTAACCTAGCTAGCTGCTGATCCTGCTTTGTGGTTAACATATTGGTTTAGTTAATGAAGCCTGAAGAAATGATTTTTGGAAAGCTTAAACATACGTTCTGTTTCATTATGTTACTGCCACAGCTGCTGGGAAAAGTGATGATTTGCCTGAATTGCTATGCCCTTAGTAAAAACGTTGTTGGTAGGATCCTCAGAGAGAAAATGATACGGATATACACAGTTGCCTAAACAAAATTTTTTGTAATCTCCTTTGTAAGAGAGGATTATCAGTTTCTTGATGGGATTTTTCTTTCTGATTTTGGGCAGGCTGGGTTTACTTTGGTTTGATAGTAAAACAAATGCATTTTAATACAAGCCAAAAGTATGGGTCCTAGAATGAAAAATTTTTGAATATGTCCCATAAATCATATTTATGATGTTTTGTTGTTTTCTTTTGCATCCATGCAGGTTGAATTTGAGTGCATCAATGAAAAGAAAAGACAGAAGAAAAAAAACTATAAAAACTCTGGCATTGTGAGCGTTAAGCGCTGTGAGGTCAGTAATGTTATAGTATGACTTTGCTTTTAAGTGTTTAACTTTCTTACAGTTTGAGGATGAAGGTATTACTAGGAGAAACTTCACAGCGACTGAAAGTGACATAATAAACATTTAAGTACTCTGATTCATATAAGGAGAGAGATTTACATGTGAATCACACCTGTCCTTGACTGCCCCCCCCCCCCCAACCCTCTTGAAGTTGCTGTCTATATGGAAAAGGTTGCTTTACCAATTTGTAAGGTGGTTCCTGAAACATTGTGGTTCCTAACTTACTTTTTTATGGTGAATCACAATCTGCTAAGTTTATTTATAAAATGACATATTAAGACAGTGGTGCTTTTGGAGCTGCTATGTTGTCTGCCTGTTATTTTATAAGAACCCTGATTCTGATGCAAAGAGTAGCTGGTGGTATGCACTGTAAGTATCCTCGCTGCAGTGGGAGACGCATTGATAGAGTAAAAGTAGTGATTTTAATGGGTAAAGATAAGAAATCTGGAACCCCAAAAGTGTCTTCTGTAATATTTATTGTTCTCCCTTCCAAAAAAAAAGTTAATTTCCATCTTTGACTTTTATTTTTAGATCATAGTAGAATGCACATTCCTGGATTACATCATGGGTGGGTGTCAGCTGAATTTCACAGTAAGTTAAATCATTTATATAATATAACTTTTGAATTTTTGGAGCAAACTGAACTTTATCATTGATTGCCTGCGCTCTTTATTTGATTGTGTTTTTATTTTGTTCTTTGGTGTGGAGGGTTAAATCCTGGCTGGCCACCAGGCCACAGTCTCACTCCCCTCCTTAGGAGGGCAGGGGGAGAAAATAAGATCAAAAAGTTTGTGGGTCAAGCTAAAGACGGGAGAGAGAGCTCACTGATTACAGTCATGGGTAAAACAGACTTGACTTGGGGAAGGTTTGTTTAATTATTGCCAACTGAAAATATGGTAGGGTAGTGATAAACATAAATAAAACTAAAAAAAAAATACCTGCCAACCCTTCAGCTCCCCCTGCTGCAAACACCTTGCCATGTAAAGCAAATGCAAGGGGGGGAGAAGCCATTTTGCCAGTCTTAACTAGTTTTTTAGGAAAAACCTTCTTTACTCCTGGTACAAAGGTCTGAACCTTTGGTTATTTTCAGTAGCAACTGGCAGAGCTGTGTGGAAGGAGACCAAGGAGAAATTTACAGTTCTGTGGTGTTCAGATATAATTCATGGTTGGTTTTTTTTCATAATAGATGTCATGAGAAGCTTTCATGTTGTGTCTGGCTTCTAAGTTGTATAATTCGTAAACCTAAATGCTGCACAAATAGCAGTAAAATGTCTTCACCCTAGTAACATGTCTCATCACCAGTACAGAGAAGATGACCTCTTGAAGTCAGAGAGAGAACTATTTCTAGGCATCTGTTGGGTCTGCCTAGTTGTATGTCTGAGAGGAAAGATGTGTATGGCAAGAAACAGGAGTTAACTTTCACAACTGTTGAAGAGCTGTTGTGAATAGTAACTTAAAGTAAATACAGGCAAAACCTGACAGATGAAAGTAATTTCAATGCTTCCAAGAAATACAGAGCTTCTGCTGGTTTTGTGGTGGCATTAAGAAGGCTAAGATTACAAGAAACTCGGATCTTAATTATTGTGCCTATTAAATATTTTTTGTAACAACATTTTATAACTCTTTTGTGGTTTTCACTTTAGCTTTGTCAGAGATTAGAAGCATAATTTCACCTCTAACAGCAGTTTGTTGTAAATACTCTATTTGACAGGTGGGGATAGACTTTACAGGCTCGAATGGAGACCCGCGCTCTCCAGACTCCCTTCATTACCTCAGCCCTAATGGAGTTAATGAATACCTAACAGCAATTTGGTCTGTAGGGATGGTCATTCAGGATTATGATACGTAAGTTTTATTTTTTTATTTAAATATTTTTAAAAGTATGTGTAGATTTTTGTGGTAGCCAGTATTGAAGATGCTAACATAAATAAAAATGAAAGTTCTGAGCTGAATGTAGAGCTAAAAAAAGACTTTGTAATCACTGCACGATCACATAATCACAAGCAGAATCTTGTGTTTACAGCAGGACAAGTAAGGCTTTTCATCTGTGATGTAAAGAGCAGCATTAATTTAAATAAATGCTCAATTTTTTGCCGATTTGATGTTAAAGAATGGTTTTGGTCCTAGAAACTAAGTTACAGGGAGAAGTTCCACCTAATTTTGCCTTGTAGTTCTTAATGATCAAAAGTATTTTTAATAATCAAAAGCGGCACTGATTAACTAAACTTACGGAACTATGGTAGCTTTTAAAGGAAAGCATTTGCTTCATTTTCTTGAAAATTGCTTTTTTAGAGATAAGATGTTTCCAGCCTTCGGATTTGGTGCACAGATTCCTCCTTCCTTTCAGGTAATGGAATATGTAATTCTACTACATAAAACAACTAAACGTTTACTTCAGGAGAGGATTGTATATACCGTCCTGACTATGTCTTCTGTGTATTAACAGGTGTCACATGAGTTCCCATTGAATTTTAACCCATCAAACCCATTCTGTAATGGTAAGTCCAAAGTAACATCAGACTTAGAGAATAAAATATCTTACATGAAAAGATTTAAAAAAAATAATTTGAAACGTGAACTGTGAAGCATGTTGCTCCAATTAAATAGATGAGATTAGTCATGTAGCAGAAAACAATTTCATAATGTATATCTTAGTTATTAGAAGTAATATTTGGTCTCTCTTCTGAAATTACCTGGGAAAACAGATTTTAACAACTAGGGCCCAGTGCAGGTAAACTGGGAACAGTTCTCTCACGTTGTCATGCAACTTCTAATCCAAATCAGGAGTAAGATGGAATGTCTAGTTTTAGTATGATGCTGCTAGAGCCTGGTCAGCATGGCCTCTCTGATCATGTTCCTAACTACCACCAGATGCCAGCTGAAGAGAACTGTTGCAATTCAGCTACATATACTTCTGTACAGTATTTGGCCTTTCTATTCTTGTTGTAAAGCCAAGCACGTTAAGCATTGGTCAAGCTGAAGGCCTCTATTGGTTATAAATCATTTATGTTTTCATCATAGGATTCATCATGGTTGGTTTTAAATCTTTGCATCGTTATTTTAAATAACTGATACATAGTGTTTTTAGGAAGATTGAGTGCATCAAAATATCCTAATTCTAATATGCAAAAATTAGGTTGAAACTATTTATGTTCTCTAGGAATCCAAGGCATTGTTGATGCATATCGGGCTTGTCTTCCTCAAGTGAAGTTATATGGGCCAACCAATTTTTCTCCAATTATAAATCATGTGGCAAGATTTGCTGCTGCAGCTACACAGCAGCAAACAGCATCTGTAAGTTCTTTACCATAGTGTGCATATTTTTTTCTTTCCATTCTGGCTTATACTGTTTTTCTTTTAAGCTTGTAAGTGTACCTGTTTTGACAGCTGGCCATTTACCCTGTGATTTGGTGCTTGATACCTTTGAAGCTAGATAAAAAAGCTAACTTATTCTTGCAGATTGTGCACAAAGATTCTCTCATAAATTAACAGAACAAACTCATCAGAGTTGAAATACTAGCTTAAAAATGTATGGCATCTTCTGTTCAATGCCCTTGCTGTGCTTTACAGTTATTAAAGTCTAATTAAAGCCTTTGAATATATAGAATCATAAAAATCATTTAGGCTGGAAAACACCTTCAACATCACCAATTCCCACCATTAACCTGACCTACCAAGTCCCATCACTAAGCCATGCCCCTTAGTGCTATGTCCCCATGTCTTTTAAATACCTCCAGAGACAGGGACTCAAGCTCTGTCCTGGGCAGACTCTTTCAATCCTCAAACACCCTCTCTGTGAAGAATTCTTCCTAATGCCCAGTCTAAACCTCCCCTGGTGCAACTTGAAACTGTTTCCCTGCATCCTATCACTCTATCACTTGGAGAAAAGAGAATGACAGCCTCCTTGCTGCAACCTGCTTTCAGGTAGTTGTGGGAAGTGATGAGGTTTACTCATCAGAGTCCTGTTCTCAAGACTATAAACAATCATAGAATGGCTTGGGTTGGAAGGGACCATAAAGACCATCTAGTTCCAAGTCCCCTGCCATGGGCAGGAGTGCCGACAACCACATCAGGTTGCCCAGGTCCTTGTCAACCTCGTCTTGAACACTTGAGGGATGGGGCATCCACAGCTTCTCTGGACAATCAGTTCCAGTGCCTCACCGCACTCTGAATAATTTCCTCCCAGTATTTAATCTACATCTCCCCTCTTTTAGTTTAAAACCATTCCCCCTTGTCCTCTCATTATCTGTCTGAGTAAAAAGTTGCTCTCTATCTTTTTTATAAGCCCCCTTTAAGTATTGAAAAGCTGCAATGAACGCACCCTGGAGTCTTCTCTTGTTCAGGCTGAACATCCCCATCTCTCTCAGCCTTTCTTCATAGCCTTTCACTGCTCCAGCCCTCTCATCATAATAGTCCTCCTCAGGACCTGCTCTAATAACCCCACATCCTTCTTGTTTTGGAGGCCCCAGACCTGCATACAGCACTCCCAAGTGCAGCCTCACAAGGGCAGAGCAGAGGGGGACAGTCACCTCCCTTGACCTGCTGGTCACTCCTTGTTTGATGCAGTTGGCCTTCTGGGCTGCAAGCGCAGTGCTGGCTCATGTCGAGCCTTTCGTCCACCAGAACCCCCAAGTCTTTTTCTGCAGAGCTGTTCTCAATGAGTTCTTCTCCCAGTCTGTACTCCTGTCTGGGATTTCCCCGACCCAGGTGTAGCACCTTGCACTTAGACTTCTTGAACCTCATTAGGCTTACATGAGCCCACTTCTCAAGCTTGTCCAGGTCCCTTTGGATGGCATCCCTTCCTTCTGTTGTATCAGCCGCACTGCTCAGCTTGGTGTCATCCTCAAACCTGTTGAGGGTGCACTCAATCCCACTGTCTATGTCAGTGATAAAGGTTATAAACGATACTGGTCCCAAGACAGACCCTTGAGGGACAACACTCATCACCGGCCTCCCCCTGGACATAGATCCATTGACCACCACTCTCTTGGGTACAGCCTTCACGCCAGTTCCTTATCCACTGAATGGTCCACCCTTCAAATCCATTTCTGTCCAATTTGGAGATCAGAGTGTCATGTAGAACCATGTTAAAGGCCTTATGGGAGTCTAGGCAGACAACATCAGCTGGTCTTCCCTTGTCAATTGATGCAGTTACTCAATCATAGAAGGCCGTCAGGTTGGTCAGGCATGATTTGCCCTTGGTGAAGCCATGCTGGCTGTCCTGGATCACATCCTTGTCTTGCACGTGCCTTGACATTGCTTCCAGGAGGATCTGTTCCATGATCTTCCCAGGCACAGAGGTGAGGCTCACCAGTCTGTAGCTTCCTGTGTCTTCATTTTTACCGTTTGTAAAAATAGTAGTGATGTTTCCCTTTTTCCAGTCACCAGGGATTTTTCCCTACCACTATGACTTCGAATATGATGGAGACAGGCTTGGCAGCTCCATCAGCCAGTTCCCTCAGAACCTTGGGATGCGTGTCATCGGGCATGCATGTACTTGTATGTCCAATGTACTTGTACATGCAGACTTGTACCTGTTGAGTTTCATCAGGTTATCTGGAACCTGCTCTTTGCTTATAGTGGGAAGGACTTTGCTCCCCCCCCAGCCCTCACCTACAGGTTTGGGGTCTTGAGAGACATGGGAAGCCTGACTGGCAGCAAAGACTGAGGCAAAGAAGTTGTTGAGCACCTCAGCCTTCTCCATGTTTGTCGTTATGAGTTTTCCCTTCTCATTTATTGGAGGGGGTACACTCTCCCTGGCCTTTCTTTTCTGACCAATGTACCTGTAGAATCCCTTCTTGTTATTTTTTGCATCCCTTCCCAAGTTCAGTTCCATCTGTGCCTTGGCTTTCCTGATCCCATCCCTGCACATCTGGACAGCATCCCTGTAAACAGAATGACCCCAGTTCCATCAGCTCTCTTCATGAGTCTTGTTCTCTGGTTCCTTCACCAGCTCATATCTCTTCTCTTCACCCACTTGAGCAACTTAATATCTTGTATTGAGAGGCCCAAAACTGAATACTATATTTGAGTTGCCATCTCACCAGTGCTACATATAAGGGGACAATCAATTCCCTAGTCCTGCTGGCCACACTATTTCTGATATAAGCAAGGATGCCATTGGCCTCCTTGGCCACCTGAGCACACTGCTGGCACACATTCAGCTGGCTGTTGATCGGTGCCTCCAGGTCCTTTTCTGCCAGGCAACTTTCTAGCCACTCTTTCCCAAGACTATAGCGCTGCATCAGGTTGTTATGACCCAAGTCATATATTAGAGTGACTTAGTGAAGAAGATAAACTAGACCTTGGTTCACATCAGATAGCTGAGAGAGCAAATCAAATCAGATAGTCAGAAAATGGTAGGTGTAGCTCCTGGCATGTAGGTACCAACTTAAGTGATGAACTGTCCTTACTATAAAATTTTAGGTGCTGTATGCACTCCCCACCTTGCTCCCTCTTACATGTCATGTGTGAGATGCTGAATTAGGAAATATGAAGAGCAAGTCTTGAGTATCAAATCCTTTAGATAATACTCCATACAAGTTCAGCCAATCTGAAGCCATGCATATCCTAACTCATTGATCATAGCAAATATTTCTTGCAGACATAGAAAATCAGAAAATAAAGTTAGCTATTTTTGCGTATAATTGTACCTGTGAAAACCAGTTTGGAAAAGAGCTGTGGATTTTCATATACAAAGAAATTTGGAAGGTTTGCCTTGATGGTCTTTCAGTAGCAACTGTCATCAATACATGTGTTAGGGAAGTATTAGAAACCTCTCGACCTTTTTTTGAGTGCAATATGCCTAGCAATTTCCTTTTTTCTACCTGAAAGGATGTATTGAAGAAATTTTGCTGCCTTGCCATTTAATGCATATTATAGATTTTTTATTTCTCCTAGAATGGGAGAAGTGTAAGGAGAGAGGAATAAATCCAGTGTGATATGTACTATCATGCCGTTGGTCATAACTTTCTGATCATGGTTGTTCTGTGTAGGCATCTTGCTGGAGTGGGGAGGAATAGAGTGGGTTGAAGCAATGACAAAAGGTGGTACTTGAACAGAGGAGAAGAGGGAATAGCCATTACTTTGGAGGCATCTGTAGAAAGATGGGAATCCAAGTACTGAAGAGAGACTAATCAGAATACTGGGAGTACCTCTGAAACTGGAATTCGTGCTGTCCAGTAATCATCTGAAATAAGCCAAGTGAAAGAAGATCACAAGTTCAAAAAGTATTTGATGTTTTCCAAACTTTGTAGTTCTAGTTTGTTCATAGTAGTTCAATCTGAGACAGAAGGTAGGAAGCCAACTTTTAAAGGTCCTGGCAGTATCATGGAAGAAACTCAAGTGATACTTGACTAAATTACCAAAGTGCTGTAAGGTGGTCTCAGATGCCTTGCTAATGAACTTCAGAAAGCAGCTAGAAGACACAAAGGAATTTAAAATTGTCATGCTGGTTTTCAGAAGAAAAAATAAAGTGTTTCAATCTATATTTAGATTTTAGGAATACACCGAGTAAATGAGGGGTTGTTCTATTTCTCTTGGTATCACTCTCTTTTTTATCCATTTTTATCTGGATGAAGCAAAGGGTAGCATTTCATAAAGCTGTCAATAGACCAGAAGGGAAACAAATGCAAGTTTCGCAAATATATTCTGTCCAAAACCCCAGTAAACTGCCTTCTATACCAGCACAAATACTTGGAAAATAGGTTAGCTGTTGGTTTGTCTGGGGATTTAGAGAGTAAAGGAAGGAGGACAGCATTATTTTTTTGGGAGGGGGGATGTTGAAAGATTACTTCTTTTAAAAGATTTTGCTGTCCATGTAAATATCTTCGGACTGTACAGAAGAAGCCTGAGCAAAACACAGATGTTTGTACGCTAGAGTAAGAGAAATGAATGTGTTTAAAGTCAGAACAGTATATAGGCGGTGTGCGTTTTCTAAGCACACGTACCTACATGTTGTCTATTTTTCTGTCGTAACACAGTGTTTATTGATTTGACAGCAATACTTTATTCTTCTGATCATAACGGATGGTGTGATAACAGACCTTGATCAAACTCGAACTGCCATAGTTAATGCTTCAAAATTGCCCATGTCCATTATCATTGTTGGTGTTGGAGGAGCAGACTTTGATGCTATGGAGTTTCTTGATGGTGACAATGGAGTTCTTAGGTCTTCATCAGGAGAACCAGCTGTCAGAGACATTGTCCAGTTTGTGCCATTTAGGAAGTTCCAAAATGTAAGTAATCTGAATGATGTGCTAAATAAATACTGTACAGGTATGCTGGGTTTGCTAGAATATCCAACGTACAGTCCTGAGCCTTTTCAGTGTCTCTAAAAGGAACTCTGGAGTCTGAGATACATATTTATCAAATGCTCAAAAACTCCTGACTTCAGTATCTGTAGAATTTCTATCAGGTGAGCTGATTCATGTTTAAAAAACTCCACTCTTGGTTTGAGCACTGCATTTCTGACAAGTTGTTACAGGAGAATGACCTTTTTAAATCTCCCTCAGACTTGATTAAACAAATGAATGTGTTTTTCATTTGGGAGGAAGAAGTTACTTTTTTTTTTTCCTTTGGAAAAGTGTTTTTTCTAGTGGATGTATCCATTTGGAAATGGGGGTTACTGTCGCATTTTAGTGTGGTGTTAAAATTCAAACCTAAGTTGGAAAGGTGGTCTTTATTAGAAATTGTGGGTGGCCACAGCAGCTGTCAATGATATGTGAAAGAATGGAGTCTTGTACAACCCCCAAAATATGCACAGGCTTTGCAGTTTGGTGTAAAAGTCATATCTCTGGAAGAAGTAGGTTTAAAAAATAAAAAATCCAAAATTTCTTCAGGATGGGGAAGATAAGATCAGTGCAAATTACTTTGAAGATTCATTATTTTGATTGCCACCCTGATATGATCTAATTTTATTTAGTTTCTTAAATATTTCCCATGTTAATTATACTCTTACCTTTTTTTCTCTTTGTATTTTTATTTCTTTTTTTGGTGAGAGTTTTGTTTAATTCTAGTGCAACTATATCAATATAGAGTATGTTTATTGAATAATTTACTTGGAAGTAGATTAATTAGGTTCAATACTCAGTATAAAACTATTCAAATACTTTCAGATTCTAGAAAAAGGAGCAGATTTTTTTGATAGATATTTTGCCTTGGAGTAAAAACAGTAGAACAGGGAAGCTTTCATCTATCCTGTAAGGGCACTGTAAATTCATGTGTAAGGTATCAGACTTTAAATTCTCCTAGTATAAGAGACGCTTATTAGACTTGTCTTAGGATCTAATTTAACAGTTGTTGGAGACTGATACTTGGTGTTCTTCATTTTTTTTCTAAGTCTCCAAAAGAAGCTCTGGCGCAGTGTGTCCTGGCAGAAGTCCCCCAGCAGGTGGTGAACTACTTCAGCACCTACAAATTGCAACCGCCTAAGAATCCTGCTGCAAAGTGAATGGGCTGAGCAGGCGAGCTGAGACCCTGTGCCTTCTTTACTTGGTGTACCTACAGACTTTGTTCTTGACGTGCTTCTATGTACATGTATATGCACACCTCCATGATAATGCCTGTTAGCTTTTGTCTGCGAGAGTTTGCGAAGTCTGCCTTTTGAGGGCCAAAATTGTAATCGTTTTAATATTCACCATTGATTTGTGGGATAGAGCTTATGTGGGTGTGTTTCATTTTGAAAAGTAATACTGGGGGAGGGGGAAGAGGTCGAATGTGTAGAGAGAGGATGAGGAGAATGATGAGGATTGGAATGGCTGTCTGTTTGATAAATACAGCTAGTGAGAGTGTTCAGTTACTTTAGTGGGTATCAACACCAAGTACTGCAGTTCTCAGTGATTATAAAGCCAGTCTGATGTGGAAAGAGGACATATCCCCACCAAGCAGATCAAAGTTTGTATATGCTTCAACAAATCTGGAATACTTCAGGGTTCTGTGTCTATGTAAGCCACCATAAGAAAACTTTGTCACAGTAGTGATACAGTTACATGAGTGCTAGAACAAAATGTGAAAGTCTTCCTTGTATGCATACTTAACATTTACTACGTCAGTGCCTTTGGTCAGTGCCTGCCATCCAAGGCTGTATGAATATGAGGGAAACCTCTAACATCTCAGAAAAATACTGTTGGCCTATGAAGCTACAGCCATAGAGGTTGTAAGATATGTTTTGAGTGTGATCTGTACTGGAAAACAGGAACTTCAGGTGTTTAGTTTAAGTAAAACAGTCATATATATGACTGTCTTTAAAGAGCAAGGGCTTATTGTGAAGCGGGAATTCATTTTTTAATTGAAAAAGTTCTGTTTAATAACTGCACATTATCAGAGATGGTTTTTGAAAGTGCTACTTATTTATATCGTTATGTTTTGAATCATGAATCTTTCTGATGAGCTCACTAGTGAAAAGTGCCTGCAGAAAACCCATCTTCCTACTGGGAAGGAAGAGGAAACATTAAGAAAGTCTCTAAGCTCAAATCCTATAATCATACTGCTTTTCTAGGGCAGACAACTTGTTATATTTTGTTGGCTTGAGTTTTCACCATTTTTTCTTTTCAATAGACTTTAAAGTGTAAATCACGCTGTATGTGTGTAGTGGACAGACAAAGCTTTCTTGTCTCCCAGCTGCATAGTGCTTGATGAGGATCTGTTCTGATCCTATCCTATCAGTGCATGTGGATGTAAAGGTCCCATTTATCATTTCAAAATGCCTGTCCTAAACATTAACTTAGCAGTTTCACATTTGAAGTGGTTTAGACTTAGACATCTGCTTGATCTGATTTTACTTGACCTAGCTGTAGCATGTTACAACAAAATGGACTAACACTAAATCTAGCGTTCTTGTGCACCCAAGATGGCACCAGATCATAGTGGATGTGCTTGTTCTAGCTGCTGGAGCTGCTCTGCTCTCTTTCCACACGTATAATTCTGCCAAAAATCTGAGTTCATATTAACACTGATGGATGGGTATTGAGATTGTCTTACACATCCTGTAAAACATACCAAATGTTTTGTAGTAGTTGACTAATTACCAGTTATGAATTAATACAGTATTCTACACTGCCTTTTCCTTGGTGGAAACGGGTCCTAAATAGTTATAGGAGTGGAATACTAAGAAAGATTTTGTTTCATATTAAGCCACGCTCTATATTTTAAAATCAAATTCATGTTTTTGATTGTATAGAAATACAGAATCATCTCTTTTCAGTGACATGCAAATGTATTAATACTTGATACATAATATGTAATGAATTATCATGCTAGATCTGCAACATAAAATTCCTACAATCAAGGAAGTGGGTGGTTATACCAAACCTAAATCACGCTGCTGTAAACTGATAAAATATGATTTTGCACCAGTAAACTGTTTCACAGCCAAGTGGTCCATGTAGACAGATGACTAGATGCAGTATTAGTGCTTTGTCTGTATTCATTTAACTGGACACATACTACTGATAGGAATTCAGGATACTACTGAAATTCCTCTGAACTATCTTCCAAAAATATGTTGCCTCTGAGTTACATTACAAATTCTTTCTCATGTTGTGGTGGAAGTGCATTTAAATGCTTTCAAGTATGTTAATAAGCATAATTGTACTAAATATCTGCTGCATATAAAATATCTAAAACTTGGTTTTCGATATTCTTAACATACTTTGAATTTCTGGAGCAGAGAATGCATTCTCTTGTTGCAAAAATGCTCCTGTATTTCTCAAGCTTAGGGAAGTAAATAGCATTTCAATGATACCTACTTCTCAATGTGCTCTATACTATGTAGAAGAAAAACATTTCAGATCTAACAGTGGCAAGAATCATTTTCCACATATAACTTCTCTTAGAGGCATACAGCTAACAGCATGTTGAAAAACTTAGAAGATTCCGTGTTAGGCTGAAGCAGTATTCTGAGTCTAGGTATGTACCAAATTGTGAGTCAAGGGGAAGGGGAGTTAGTTTGTTGTTTTGCCATTTTTTTATTTTTACATGCAAAAAATGCCTTACTAGCTTGAGTGTGTCAAGCAAAATATTGTCCAAGTTTTGTCAAGTGAATGTGCTTGTAGGTCACTTGCACCACCTTGTGATAGAAATGATGTATAGCAGTCTTCATAATCGAGCTTTTTGCAATTTAATGTCTTAATATATATACATGTACAGCAGAGAAATAACCCGTGACCAGAGTTTTTTTTAAAGTACTTTCTGTATGTATTTCAGTTCAGAAGGTAACTGATTTACAATGCTATGCATTAAAACTGTACTTTCAGTACGCTGCTTTTCTGTCATGTTTTTGTATTCAGCCTTTTCCATGAAACAATGAACACTGCTTTTGCAGTTACTACGATGACTATTCCACAGGCTAAGCAGCTTAGATATATAACAGATGGTATCAGATTAGAGGGAAACGTGCCTTTTTACTCAGTGGTTGTGAATGTGCACTGTGTATTTCATAAAGCATAACATACTGTCTTTTATCAAGATATTTTGAAATTGGATGGTTTTAGCAGTGAGTCTTTCATCCTCTTTGCTGTGTTAGAGTTCCCCTATTGATGCTATTCCATACATTTGTCATCAGTTTTTCCAGGGTGTGTTTTGTTTCTTTACAGGGAATCTGCATTTTAAGTAGAAAGGCATGGAGATTTATTTTAGATTTCAAACTCATTATCCTTTTACCCTTTATGGTTTCTTAAGTTGTAGTGAAGTCTGAGATGCTTTATTGGGAAACTGAGACATACTAGAGACATAGCATTGCATGGTGTGTTTGCTATGCCATACAGAACCTGAGTGAGCTTTGATGCTGAAAGATGCATCATGTAGGTCCTCTAGAGCAGTTCACTCAATTTCTCCACAAATTAAGAATCCATGGGGTAAAATTAGTTTCTGAAAGTAACGCATTTTACACAAGGAGCATGTCTTGAGGTTTCTTGTGCTGCGTGTTGTTCCTTCTGGTGAAAACCCTACAAATAGTTGAGATTTGGCCCCTCACCACTCCCCAAAATGGAGGGATTCTGGGAAGGGATTCAACAACAGAGAAGAAAGATGTCAGAGAAGACCCAGATGGCTGTCACTTCATGAAGTCTTGACCTTATGCACTAACACTTTTTTGTTTCATTTTGGATCTGAGGAACTCAAGGGCTTTGCACGACTGGATAATTTTGAAGACAGAACTGACCAGCTTCCCTTGCAATCCTAAGATGTGAAGAACTGTAGCAAAGCAGCAACGTGAGAGATGCTGTGTTGCTGCAGTGTAATGCTGCTGCAGTTTCAGACCTTACTTTGTAATATATGTCAGTATGTGATTGATGAACTTCAGTATGTCAACAGTGGAAATGTTTTTTTGAAGACATTACAGCATTTGTGTAGGCAGAAGGGGATTAGATCTTCTGCAGTGAGAACTTTACTCATCAGTATCATCATGTTAAAATATGGGGGCTTATGTGCTTTCCCCCCTTCCGTAATGTTTTGAAAACTGTTCCTCAAAAAGTGATGTAAGAACCATGTATTATAATGAATTCATAGATCCTTACTACTCGCAGAAGGCCTTACTTGTGAGGTAGTTTAGCGGTATTTCTAATTTTGATATTGTACAGAGATGCTCCTGGACGTGCAGTAGACAAATAGGTCTTTATGATGTCATGCAGCAGAAAGAAGTAAGATGCACCTTTTTTCTTACATATCAAATAGCAAGTGATACACAAATAAAGATGGTTCTTCCCATGTGGCAGTTAGCCTTTGACCTCACTGTTAATATGACAGAACTTTCTTTTTGAGAGAGATGTGGCTATCAGCTGTGTCACAGAATGTTTGGAATATGCAGCATATGGAGTAAGTCATCTAGCTTTTACCCAGGCAAAGCTCCCACTGATTCTGGTTGGGCTGCCAGCTTTGCCTATGATTGGAGAAGTTCAAAGGCATTATAGGACAGGCCTAACAGAACGCGTAGCCCACAGGAACATATATAGCCTGCAAAGGGATTTTTTTCATTTTGGCACCATATTTTTCTTATATCTTGGCTGGCTGGTCAGCCGAGGAACTGTGAAACCTGCCCTTAGGATTTCTTTGCTGTTTTCTGGAGAATGGTTTTAGTTCCCAGTACTGTTCTTCCAGTGGGGACTGAGAGTGGATAGGGACAGAGAAGAGACACAAACTCAGGAATAAAAGGATTTTCAGGGTTATTGGGAAGGAGGTTAACCACAGCAGTGTTGTGTTTTTTTTTTTTTAAGGTGTTTGTGTGTATCATCAAAACCATCTCTGAAGTTTAAAAATGCAAGTACTTGAGAATTAAGCTTAAAACACAACTTCGGGCTTTTATTTAGAACTGCATCCCATTCTGTGTTGAGCTGATGCAGAAGGTTGTTTGGCAGCTCATTATTAAAGCTGTAGCCCTCTCAGCTGTGACACTGGATAAAGGATTTACTTTAGTTCATAGGTATGATGAAGCTCAGCCCCTGTAAGGTTGCTTGGTACCATCAGCTGAGGGCTGTGATGGAAGTGAACAACTGGAGCAGTCAACCTGTTAGTTGGAGTTGTGTAGCACAGAGCCAGAAAGTGTAAATCCTGCTTTTTGTAAAACAGACTTTGTTTCTGAAGTGGCCACTAGATAGGAAGTTCTTTTAAAGTTAGCCTGTAGC
Organism: Cygnus olor; assembly: GCF_009769625.2. Classification (NCBI taxonomy): domain Eukaryota; kingdom Metazoa; phylum Chordata; class Aves; order Anseriformes; family Anatidae; genus Cygnus; species Cygnus olor. The sequence continues at coordinate 133,211,541 of NC_049170.1, forward strand.
AACTGCTCGCTTTTTAGAGAGAGATTAATGCCCAATCCCTTGAGAAGATGAAATGTGTAAATCAGCAACCAAAAGTTAAGGTCACTCCTCAGGGTGTTGCGGGAGAATATCTTCTCTATTTTTATTCACCAGAATCAATACAGACAACTGGAACAAATGCTTTTGCAAGTTGGCAGTATTTACGTGATCTGCTTCCCCGTTGTGAATATTTTTTATTTTGCTTTTGTTTTTTTAAACAATTTTTTAATGACACCTGAACACAGCATCACAGCTTTCTGCATTCAGCCATACTGATCACAAAAGCATCACAAAAGCATGTAACTGATTAGAAGTATAAGGGGAGGGGAGAGAAAGATCGACAGAAACGTAAGTAACCTCAGCAACAGTAGTGCAGTAACAAGAAAAAGGACAACTATGGGAAACCAGAAAAGAAAATAAAAAAGAACAGACATGAAAACTAAGAGCAAACTGACAACCATGAAAAACAGTAAGAAAGAAAGAATAAACAGAAGAGGGAAAAGGAGAAGCAGAAACAAGATGGAGTAAGAGAGAATGGAGAGCATGGATCAACCAAGAAATATGCTATCCTGAAATCCAGTCGGATCTCTAATTCCTATTACACCAGGAGTTCTCTCTTCAGGCTCAAGGTTCAGAGGTAGGTATACAAATCTGCCCAGTTGCCTCAGGAGAGGAGGGAAGGAAGAAGATGAGCTGGGATAGGTTCTTTCTTGAGTAGCCTCTACTTCTATATTTTGTACCCAAAAGCCAAGTCACACTAGCCCTCTGAATTCAGCAAAACGCAGCCCAAAGCACCATCTATTTCCTTTTCTTCTCTTTAGCTTCAACTTTAAGGATCTCTCCTTCCCCTGCTGTAGGTGATGGAGACATACTAATGATCAGAGACTCATTAGTGGTTCCTCTGTGCATAACTGCAGGTGGTTTAGGCTTAGCGTCTGCATTCGGCTCTTCATTTTGTGCAGGGGGTGCAGATGAGGCTGCAGGCTCAGGGGGTTTCTTCTCCTCTGGTTCGGGTTTCTTCTCCTCTTGTTCAGGTTTCTCTGTTTCAGCTTCGTTTTCCTAGAATCGAGAAGTTAAATGTTTTCTAGTGCTGCAGAACAAATTCGGGAAGTGCTTCTGTATATGCAGTGGTAAGGCAGAGCATGGATGCTGTAATTGCATGAATGCTGTAATTAATGGGATGCAATGTATGTAAGCCTGCATTCAGCAGCTGAAAATTTTGTGAAAAATGCTATTTCAAGATCAGAATGTCAACAACAAAACCCAGGAGAAGCTTGTGGGTACTGATAGTATCTGCTTCTCATGAATTCAGCAGGACGAAACAGGCATGTTTTGGGGCACACAACCTTTCCTCAAATTTTACCTTCCTTTTTTGTACTTATACTAGTATAGAAAGAAAAAGTGTTACATAAACCTCAACATATTCCCCAGTGTCCCAATTCCTTGTCCAAGCTTATTTGCTCTAAAGTTCATAAATACACATTAAATCGAGTGAAGTTTCTGCTTCGATCATGGTGGTGGTGTAATTCATTTAAGCAAGTTCTGTATTTTACTTAAAAGAAGGAAAGCGTAAACATATCCAGCTCAACCATAAAAGCCAGAAAAGGATTCTGCCACCTCTGGGCAAGAATTTAGAACTGAGCAGGTTCTTACTAATGGGAGTGTTTCTCAGAACAGAGTATAATGTGGGAATTACTTTTAATCAGCTGAAACAAGTTTTCTCATAAGTGTACTATATTACATATTTAATTGGATTTAGCTGTGTGGTCTTAACTTGAAATTTTGTCCTCAGAATTTGTTATAAGCAAAGTTCTGACTTTGAATTGGAAAGTTTGCTGTGTGCTTGAGCCAGCTGGAGCAGATTACTGTGTTAGGCTATTCCTACATTTACTGTTCTTTACATAAGATTAGAAGATCAGATGCTTTTAGTGTCTTTGTAAGGTATATTTTATCCTTACTTTCCTAGATGATGATTGTTTACTTGATTTTCTTTGCTTTTGTTTTTCCCTGTTCTGCATAGAGTCCAGGTCCAGGAAGATTTGAGTCAAATTTTAGAATCAGTGTTTACAGAGATTAAGTACCATGATTATATCTCAGCTACTGGGATTTTCTGCTGTTGATTGCAGTAAAACTATGTTTTTATTTGTTTGCCCAAGCCCTCCCAGAATATCTCCCTTACTCTCTTCAGCACTTAAAATAATCTATTCTGTTTCCTGTGGCATTACCTGAATGTCTCGTTCTCTCTTCAGCTGCAGCAGCTTGGCAAGACCTGCTTTTCCTTTACCTCCAAGCATCGCTTTAAACAATTTTGGAGTTTCCTGTTTCTGCCCAAAAAGACCAGCCAAGCCCCGTGGTTGTTGCACTGGTGGTCCAGGAGCAGGCTTCCCCTTCTCCTTCAGCAGCACCCTGGAGACAGAAAGAATGAGAACACACAGCAGTGCAGTGAAACCTAGAAAAGTTCCTGCAAAACTAAAATGTCACGTTCAGGATGAACACCTGACACCTCTTCCAGCCAATTTTTTTTTTATCCCAGATCCAGTGGCAAGAGCAAAGCTGATAAGGGTTTTACTTGCTTTGGTAGCATTTAGTAAGCTGCAGGCTGTTCTAATTTGGAGTTCCTTTCCTGTTTGCTGTAGTCTAAACTAGTGCAGGCTCAAATTAAAGTATCACAAGGTACCTGAGGTAGAAGTCTCTTACCTGACTTTCTAGACACAAATCAAGAGCACTTATTTCTCTATTTGGAGTTTAGCTGATGCTTGTGTAAGTAATAACCAAACTTTCAGCATGGCACATCTCTCATAGGTTAGGTTAGGGTGGGCAAGAAAGCAGGAGAAGGTGGTGTAGGACAGAGAATCAGAAATAAGTGTTGATGATTGTACCATTGTTTAGAAAGAAGCTGGAAGTCAGAAAGGTGATTGCTGGTGACCATCGGTCAGTGGATTTGTTCTGCATTTCTACCTTCTGGTGCTGGTTTTGACTACCAGCCTCTCTGAAGACCCCAGATGTGAAAACAGTTGGACAAGATCTGCGCATCTGCATTGTTTGGTGCCATGGGCATCACATCGAACTATGCAGGGGTCCATCACTGGGTCTGGAAGCCAAGTATGTATGCTATTGGTCTTCAGTAAATCTGGATTCCAGAGCTGTTGAGAGACTTTTGCTTTTCTCAACGTTCATTACTGTCACAGGCTGTCCCCAGTGACTAGCTGACATGTCCTGCTCGACTTCAGATAGAATTTAAGCTCTTCAACATTTTTGGCTAGTAGGCTTTTTATACTGCCAGATATAAAGGGTCAGATTCAGTTTTCCTTTCATTCTTGTTCTACCTCATCCTATGAGCTGGGAGTGCCATGGACAAGAGTTCAACAGACTGTTTTAGGGAAATTTCCTGCAGATTTGACACTTATGCTTTTCAGATGGCAATCAGCCCATTCTGCATTTAGGTCCCGTGTTCCTCAGGGATGTAATGATTCTCAAGGTGCTGTCATTTGATAACCAGAGTTGCTGAAACAAATTGACTGCAGTCATTTGCTAGCACTTGCGTAAGCAAAATGTCATGCCTATCCTAGCATTCTCTGGTGGAGTTTGAAGTCTGGGAACGTTCTTCCAACCTTTGATACCAATGCAAGGCAACAGCTAAGAACAATATGAGTGCTGAAGTATACTGGTAAAGACAAACTGGTTTATGCACTTCAACCTGATACAAGGTAGCAAGGTACTCACTTCTGTAATCTTATGACAAAATATGACAACATTTTGCCCTGTCAAAGCTAGGATAAACTGTGATCCTAGCAAGCTACAGCCAAAGCAAGATGAGAAGCAGTTTCTGTTCAAAATCCCATTTCAGAATCCCTTTGCACAAAATGCACACCTTTCAAATCTGTGTGATTACCTTTCATCTTTTCAGGCCTTACATTAATCCAATTCTAACTGCTCCTTGAGATGTTGGAACCCACAACTCTGTGGGTGCATTGAAGCATATCTCTTTAGAATTAATTGCAGATCTTCAGTTGCACCTTTGAAAACCTATGGCTTAACTGGCATCTGTCTTGCAATCTGTTTGCCTTGGCTACCTAAGGAGTCCTGATGTGCGTCTGTTATCTCCTATTTTGTTACCTTAAGTACAACAGAGAATTCAACTGTATTCAGGACTTTATTCTATTTACCATGTTACCATAACTCTTGGAATACCTGCCAAGACTGTGACTTCTGCTAAGTATTACTAGACAAATCTGACCTCTAAGTACAAACATGTCTACATCTGTTATTCTTCCAAGAAATGCAAATGTGTCTAGAAGCCACAACTGTCCATTCTGCAGCTAAACAATATGATTTAAAAACTGTTATTAGGACATACTTTGCTTTCTTCATCAGAAGTTTTTCTGAGTCAGGATAGTGTACCAAGATTTCGTTGAGTGTTTTCTTGTCTAGAATGAAAAGGTTGGCAAAACCGTGAGCCACCACGTTGGCAGTCCTTCGATTTCCTCCGCCTGCAGCTAATAGGCTGCAATGAAAATAAATACTGTCAGTTACTTCATTTCTTGCCCTAGTGAGGAATATCTTTGCTGGTGGTTCTCCACTAAAGTCATTGCAAAGCTCACTTATGTACCCAACTGTTCTTGCTGACGTTCTGAAGTCCCTCTGTAGCTGGGATTGCGGTTGCTTCAGGAAGGCAAATTGTCACTACTGGTTGGTATTGTGCTGGTCCTAAGGACTGAGAAAAGTCTTGCTGGGTAGACACCCAACAGACACTACTGCAAGGACTGAATTTGTTTTAGTCTGCGTGCGAACTTGGCATTTCCTCATTTTTATTGCTGAAAGTGATTTAACACCATAAGGAGAGCAGAACAAGTCCATTATTACTGAAAGCGTTATTTACAATAAATGACTCTAATAATTATAATTTTCCTGAGTGAATGACTTCTGTTGGTTTCTGTGTTTTTGTTTTCCCACATATCACATCTCACATTTGGATGTTGGCAAGTTGAATGAAAAGGATTAGGAAAGTCTTTCAGGCTGACAGTTAGAAATGTGTCTGCATGAAAAAGAAGGCTATTTTGTTTTGAAAGTAAGGTGTTAGATCAGCTTAGCAAGCAGGGGTTGGACATAGGAAGAATATCCATCTTAAAATTACATTGTCCGTCTTGCATTAAGCAAACAAAAGAATTCATTTCTCAGATTAAAAGAATTCATTTCTCAGCTGTGGTGATAAGCAAGGGAAGCTGTACTTTGCTCTCAGTAGTAAAATTGTGTTATCAATATTTGAGGAGATTCACCCTAGAAATTTGTCCCTTAAATGTTTCCCAGTGAGTTACTATTTATGAAGAATAATAATATCTAAATTTAAAGGTTATTAATAAAGGATAATTGGGACCCTATCAAGGATGATCTAGTACTTTATCCTCAATATTAATTGGGATATATTAATAGTTTCTAAGTATAAAGGATATGTATGTAGCATTTATAAATGGTAGTTTATACAAATAAAGGATCACGAGACCTCTGCAACTGTGTGTACAAGGCTGTTTTTACATACATATTCACAGTTTTTCTGTGCTCCAAGATAACAATCAATATATGAAGTCAAGCTGAAAATGCAGTATATTGTCTTTTTAAACAATTCTGTACTATTTTGTAGGAAAAAAGTATTTGCACAATAAGAAAAGCAGCTGAAGAAAATTGCAAACAGCTTTTGAGTTCTGATGAATTGCATCTCAACAAGTCATTGAACAATCATTTTCAGGCTTTCCTAACAACAACCTCATTTTATCAAGGCAGACTAGGACTAAAGAGATCGGCTTTTTCATTATAGTGGTGATGTGAGGTGAATTTTACAGGGGAGGCTCAAACAGAATCATCTTTGACTAAAAGCAGCATTATGGGCTTCGTGATCGAACCTTTTTTGGCTAGTGTGCTAAGAGTTATTTGATAGGGTAAATCTTTAAAGATAACTGGCATTTGCCTTACAATGGCTCTTGATGCTACAGTATCTATATTAATAAAGAAAATTGCATTTTTACCTTACATTTTTTTACTGCAGTTAGCCTGAAATGGTTTTATACTTGTATGAGATGATAACTTCTGAATTCTTATGATAGCAAATTTAATTTAGAGTTATGAAGTTGTCAAAGTGATGACTCAGCTTATCTACTCCTCTTTTATAGCTGATCTCAAAACCAAGCTGCCATTCATTGAACTGAGCAAATTGATCCAGGGAACGGTGTGCATATCACCATTGCAGGGTGATGGCACCTCAGCCTGGCACATACGTGCATATGGAAAGAACCGGTACGTTAGGAAGGGGTCCGGATCTGGCTTCTGAGCAGAATGTCAAACACCAAATGGCAGAGCTTATTGAAAAGCAGCAGCTGCTGCTGCTGGGCCAAAGCAGAAAACTTAAACTTTCACAAAGCTAAATATTCTGTTTAGCTTTGATTTTTAAAATACAAGTTAAAGTTACAAAAACCACTGAAAGGCTAAAGATGAGACCAAACCTTTAGAGCTCTTCCTGTCAAAAATGCTTTAATTTTTCCAGAATTACCATTTTCTGATAGGAAATTGTTCTAGTGAAATAACATTAAATGAATGAATGAGGACATCTGGCTTAAAGTATAAACTTGTCTGGGCTAATGAAGTGTTGTGTTATAGTTTCCCTCTCTTGAATTTCTCTCTTTCTCAATGGTCTGCACAGACAGGCTCTCATTAAGTCAGCAATCTGTTTGCCTCTGTTTCTGAGATTATTTTGCTTCCCCAAGCCGATATTATCTATACAGGGAAGTAGTAATGAGGGTTAGATGTTAATTGGAAGGTAGCTCCTATTACTTAATCTGTTTCTGTAATAATTTTGGAGGATGGAATTGGCAAAGGACTGGCTTGAACATTAGTCTTGCAGTGGATTGGCCTTCTAGTATAATTCAGGAATTTTTTTTTGAAATTAATGAACTTTCTTTGTTTTCTTCAACTCCTTTGACTATGAAGGCTTTATAAGCACGATTTACATGCATTTTGAACAGTGAGGTTAAATAGCAAGTTCTTAGGAAGCTGACACAATTCTCTAAAAAAATCTTGATCCAAATATCAGAAGGAAAGCCGTGACAGTCCAATACCATGTGCTAAACAAGTTTTCCCCTCAGCATTCATAGTGTGGTTATGCTAAATGAAGCAATACCTCATCTATTAAATACTTTTTTTTTCCTTCCATTTTCTTCTGCTATACAGTACTCAGAAGACCTTGACAAAACTTACAAAGAGGAGTGCTATACAAACTCATTATTTTCTAACACATCACCACAAGGAAAAGGATAAATCTCCGGTGATATACTTAGTGCTTCATGTCTTTGCTTTCCAATTTTGGAGATGTCTGCCAGTTCCTATATATTTTCTCCTCGAGTTTATCCACTGCCGGTCATTTATATGTAAAGTACCTGTGTCTGTACCGGTGTGCTGTCTCCACCAACACAGTAGGTCAATAATGAATAAAACAAGACCAGAAGTGTAGGGTTAGAGCATTGCTGAGGGTTTTGGCAATTATGTGAAAAGTAAAACATATCAGGAAATGCATCTTTAAAGGCAGCTGTGTAGTTCTCATATGGAAATGAGTACTCACTTTCATTAGATCAAAACACTGAAAATCCTTTCCTTGTTTTCAAACCAATCGCTAACGTTTTTCAGTTAAAAAAAAAAAAAAAGTCCTTGCTCCAAATGCAAAACTAGTAAATAATTGAAAACTATGTAAGAGTTACGTATCTGGGCTGCTGCAGCTTTTTTCCTTTATCTGTTCAGTATCCGGTCCTTCCTGAAAACCAGTGCATTCTCAGCCTTTCCAGCAGTTTGTTTTGAGGCTTTGTTTTGGTATTGTATTGCCACACAGAGAAATACCTTTAAAATAACCTTCATGTGAAGGGCTGATACAATCTCGCTTTCCCACTCAGTGAGAAATGCCTGTATATATATCAGGTGTTTTTCACGTGCAGGTCTCAGCCAGTCCTGTACACCCATCACTGAATAAATGGGAATGTTTCCACTGCCACAAAGGGAGACGCAGTAGAAGATAAGTGTAAACCTAGCACAGAGCTGATTACTACTTCTCAAAAGACAGATTGAAGCTACCAGCAAGAGGATTAACAATAACAGGAAGGCAGCTGGAAGAAATCAAGAATCCAGTTTATCACGTGCAGGAGCACATGCGTTTTATTACTTTTCTTCAGGCCAACCTCAGCAGGGCATGCAATGTCTAAAATCTAGCACTTGGTTGGTTAACTGGTGAACAAGGCACATAAGAGTTAATGGATTTTGCATAGCAACTATGTGGAGAATATAAAAAACACTTGTAGCCATCTGAGAAAAATTTTCTTTTATGGCGAAACTTAGACCCCAAAACCTGATTTGTCAGCCTTTTTCTCTCATGTATGCTCTTAAACAAATATGTTTTAAAATGTGGATGATGATTTTTGGCAACTTAATCCCTACTTTAGCGCCTCAAGAACCACTCTGGTTTGCAATTTCAGATTATCTCCTTTGTTGGAAATTAATTATCATTTTTACTATCTGCTGTGTAAGGACACTTAGTCGCACTATACAGACAATAAAATACATTTGGTCCTGCCCTATTGCAGACCTTGCAACAGGAAGATGTGTTAAATCTTTTAAATGCTGAAGGAGAAGTCCATCTGTATATCCCTGTGTACATTTCCCAAAACACTGATTATACATTATTTGTTGTTTAGAAGACTCAGATCTTGCCAGATTAGTCTCTGATTTTTCATTTACTTAGACTTTCCTTCACTTACCTACATCTCCTTGCTCACTGTCCTCTTGGCTGATCTTACCCAACTTTCCAGCCTCCCCATGCTTACCAGAGAGAAGTTAAATTGATTATTTAACCAGTTGATTATTTATTATAAAACATTGATTATTTGACCAGTTCTAAAGGAAGTGTTAAAAATAGTGGTGGACCTACCTGATCTCCCCAAATACAGCTCCTGCTCTTAGTGTAACCAGGACTTTTGTACCATCAGGGCCTCCAAGGACTTGAACTTCACCTTGTTTGATGATGTACATCTCTCTGCCAATCTCTCCCTGGACACAGAAACACGTAACAATCTCATTTTTTAACGCAGAATAATCTGACAAACTTCCCTTTAAATATATTTCCCTGTTCTCATACACTGTTTTACCGTTATTATAGAGAAACAAATTTTTGTCCCACTTTTCCTAGCACAGAACACAAGTGCAAGGACTGACTTTGGCAGATCTAATTATGATGTGAGGCAATATTTGAGTAGAATTAAGACCATCCAGGCAAGCTTGAAAAATGAAGACTAGATAATAATCAAGATTGTATCAGTCATTTCCATCAACTATCCAGGTAGAAACTAAAGTAAATCAGCAGAACATTTAATAGCAGAAGTGCAAAAAAGCCTGTGCTTCATGGTTTTAAAAGTTTCAGTTTTCACTCTATTACTTCTAATCCTCACTTATCTAATTTACAAGGAAAATAAGAATAAACAATCACTCAAAACTTTGTCTACTTTTATGTAATCACTGGATGGTTTAAGAGATTATTAGTTAACTTATTATCCTTCACAAGATCTGCTAAGATTAAAAAGCATAATATCAGTATATAGGATGAAAAGCAGTCAAACTGGAAAAATAGAAAGGGCTTAACAAACATGATCATAACTGTCCTCACAACATCTCAATGATGGGAAAATAAATATTTTTCCATTTGTGCTGCTGGACTAACTGAAGAAAAGCAACCATTTCATTCTAAAAGCAAAAATGCAGCAGCAACAAAGCCAGGACTCAAAATGTAGGGTTTGTACTTCCTCTCCCTTAATCTGGTTTTCCAAACCTGCAGGCTGGAGCCTCCTTGGTAAGGTATGGTGAGGCCAATGCACTCCCAGGTAGGAAGTACTCCTAGCTCTCAGGTTCCAACAGGGTTTTATTCCTTGCTAAAAATTACAGTGTTAGTAGGACTACCATGGTTGTTGGCCACATTATAGACCTATACAAGTGAGTGTCCTTTGTGCTCTGAATCAGGCTGGAATAAAATGATACTCCTATTATTTGTAACCCATCCTTGTTAAGAACTGTTTTTATCTGACTGCAGGATCAAGACCTAGAACCTGTTAATGTCATTTACTATACCTGCTGTGGTAGAGTCCCAGCCACAGTCCAAGATCCTCTTACGCTTTGCATTGTACAAGCAAATTACTCTCCCACCCTTCTGAACAAACAGTAATTCTGGGATTGGTCTTTGAAGAGACACACCTGATCCTTCAGTGCATTCACAAATGTTTAACTTCCTACATTGTGGAATTGGTGGAACTAACTCAGCATTCAGAAAGAGGTTCATAGCATGGAATCATGCAATCACAGAATCACAGAATCACAGAATGGTTTGGGTTGGAAAGGACCTGAAAGATCATCTAATTCAATTCCCCTGCATGGGCAGGGACACCTCCCACACCTTCCACCTTCCTCAGCTCCTTGAGGGAGCAGGACCTTTGTGACCAGAACTAGACCAGAGCGGCTAAAGACAAGTTAAAGAGTTCTGATGGTCTGTGCCGTGAAGTGTGGGTCAATTGAAAGAACACTAACAGCACTGCTACTTCACCCCCATGCTTTAATTACATCCAGCAGTGCCTATGAGTGTTGTAACAAACCTTTGAAAATAGACTTGGGCTCATTTGGTCAGAAGATGAGCTATCTACCTGTGCTACTGTAAGGCCACATTTAAGCTAAAATGTGAAGAGAAGACAGACTTCATGGCTAAGGGACAGCGTGTCAGCATTCAGCTTAAGTCTGGAGATGGTTCCAAGCTCAGAGCGAAGGCAAAGCAAGATCAGATCCTGCTGTAAGGAGCAATATGCGTTAATTACATTCTTGGGTAATTCCACTTCAGTATTTCTGAATACACAAATGAAGCACATGCAAAGCATCATGGATTGAGATCTGTAGGCTAGGTTTGTATGTATATATGTATAAAAAATTAAGCTTGCTCCATTTTAAATATTCAAACTTCATGATGTGTCCCTAGATAAGCCATATTTACATTAAATACTTTCCCATACTATTATAATTTTGTTTGATAATATAAGTAATAAAACCCATATTGTCTTGTTCTGTGTCGAAACTTGAGAGCAAATTTGTTATTATTACATAGAATACCTTAAATATTTTTATGCTATCTAATTCACCCACGATTAATTTTATTTAAAGAATACTTTTGACCTATGCCTGAACTCTTCTTCTAAAATACATATTATATTTATTGTTTGAAAGAGACAGAAATGCTCACCTTTTTGCAGACAAAGTCACCAGGTAAATACACAATGGATTTCAACCTTAGCAGCATGTCATATATCATCTGAGTATCACAACCCTGTTAAAATTAAGTAGAATTGTTCTGTATTGATTCAGTAACACAAGTGATTATTAATGCTTACACTGGGCAGCAAGTTAATACATGAGTGATCCAGGGGTTCATAAGTGGAATGAAAAATGAAAACATGGTAGAGGACAACTTTTAAAGGAGAGAAAATATTGAAGGAATTGTCATTTCAGATACCTATAATATTCTCTTTGGGTTGAACAATGTTATTTATTTAGTTAGTTTTAATGAAGTGAGCTTCTGTACATCTAAGTTTGATTGTTGTGGAAGTTCAGTGCTATTTTCTGTGTTTTATAGATCTTTCAGGTGATTTTTATACTGACCCGGGGGAAAAAAAGCAGGTCAAATTCTTTTTATGAATCTATGAATTCCAAGTCTTCAGCAAATGTTGCAGAAACATTGCGACTATGTAATGTTTAAACAAGAGATATCCTGATTTCTTGCAACTGTCCTAAAAAAAAAAATGGTTAAGCTTAATGTATTTCAAGACTACTTCTAAAAATGCAATGTCTCTCTATTTTTGGTGTAAAAATCCAATCTTATGTACCACATTTAAATAATCTCTCTTGAAACTTATCGTGATAACAATAAGAAAGCTCATTTGAACAAAAAGCTACTAAAAATAACATTCACTACATCAAAGTTATGTTCCCAGAACAAATAGTAACCCTGAGCTCTCAGGCAGTGCTAGGCAGTAGACAGCAAGGTGATCTGTACTAAAAATTATATTCTAAATTTGGCTCTAGAGATTAGTTATACTCTGAAATCTGACAGTCTGACCATAACATCAGCTTTAATATGTCAGTATAACAGGACTGTTTCTTAATCTCATTCACTTTTTTTTTTTTTTTTTTAATCTCTGATATAACACAAAAAAGACAGGTACTTGTCTTTGTCCTGACCTGTCTCCACTGACTTAGATAATTCTTAGACTTATTTTGCCTTGAATATTAACAAACACGTTCTTAAGTGTGGCAAGATGCACAAAACAAGGTTTCTGTCTCACAAATACCACATATTGCTGCATGCTCCTGTAAAGGTACTTGCTTTGAATAAGTCAACTTTGTTGACAATGGCAAAGTTCACATCAATTGCAATGGCTAATTGCATTTTGGTTGGCATCTGCTCCAGTAATTCTGATTCATCTGTAACAAAAACAAAACAAAACAAAACAAACAAACAAAAAAACCAAAAACAACAACAACAAAAACCTGATTAGTTGGAAGAAGCTATAAAGGAAGAATGAAAGTCCATAAAAATGAGCATTGCATAGAAAAACAACTTAGTGGAGTAATTCTAGCATTTATGAGTTCAAATGAGGAAGATGCTACTATGCTAACCAGAAGAAATTGTCTTTTAAGTTGCATATCTTGTTTAAAGATATAACCAGAACTTTACATAAATTAATAGAAATTGTCAAGTAGAAAGCGTTGTATTACTTTGGAGTTTTTTGCTTTTCTAAAGGAAATGGAATACCCCCCTCTCGCTCTCTCCTATGAAATTCAGAAAAGATTTGTGCATTTCACCTTATAGCTATATCTCTTTTTGAGCTTCTGTGTAACTGGAATTGGAAAGCCTTACCCAGCATTCCCTGAGAGTCCCATGTGTATTCATACCAGGTTCGAACACGATTTTGAACCACTTTTGGAATGGAGTAAGTGTTCATATAGGAGACAGTGTTGTCCATACAGGATCGGTAGTAGTTCTGTCCTGCTGTAGCTGCTCCGATTACATCTCTCATCTGCAAACATCAGTTGATATTATGACACATTTCAGCAAAAATAGTTGTGATTTGAGTATCTTGTCAATGACATAAAAAAAGAATAAACACTTGTTTAGAAAATTGCTGATTAATTATACATTCAGCTCCATGTTTTGAATAGTTCCTTCATCTGCTTTTTCAGAAACATTGAAGATAAAACCTAACTGTATAAGAAACAGCCTATATATATATTTTTTTTATTTTTAAAGGAATTGTTTTTGTTTTTCAGCTTGTTCTTCTGTCTTTTATTTCTGTACTTGCATGAAAAATACAGATAATGCTTTTGTAAACATCTATAATAAAGCTACTGTGTATTTGTTGTGCCATGCAAGTCAGAAATGAAGCAAACCAGGCTAAATTTCTGTAATAACATCAGCTGGCACCAACAGAACAAAGATCCTGACACTGTTTAAATTGAAGCTAGATCAGTCCTAAAAATCCACTTTGGGCTGAAAGTTGACCTTGAAGATTTTAGCGCAGGAACATCATTTAACATTTCAACACAAATGCAATTTGTTTTTAGTAGAACAGCTTCACACTGCAGTGGCCAAGGATTAGTATGATACTGAGGCAAATTCTTTCTTATTACAGAAAGGCAATTGATTGGAGGAATAACAATTTTTAGGCAGCTGTGCTAAATTGGGAATAACTCAGTAAATTTAAAATATTTTTGTAAACAGGAATTATAACAAAATGTAATGAAGCTGCTTGTGTATTAATAAGTTTTGATTCCACAATTGACTACACTGGTTACAAAAGTTAACCTCAAATCTATTTGGGGAAGAGAGCTTTTATATTAATAATTAGTTTTTGGTAATTTTTGGTTTTATTTTTGATAATACTTGTTTGTGGATGAATTTGATATTTTATAGGAAAGACTGTTCTATGATAATTGGGTATCTCACACTTCTAAATTGCAAGAGGCATATATACTTTTTTAACTTTGGCTGAACTTTTTTTCACATTCTGAACTCATAAAAAAAAATCACCAATATCTTTATGTTTTCATATCAATTCTCCCAGTAACAGACGTGTACAAATCAAAAGCTCTGGAATCATTTCTAAAGGAATCCAACACAAGACACAGTCTGACATAAGAATCATGCTATTTTTCTGTAGGCAAGGTATTTTAAAACCTGTGGATCTAAAGCTCAAATTTAATAGTTAACAAGCTACAAGCTGGAAATAGTTCATGCTGGGTTCCATTTGTTTGGAAGTATAACTGATTTGCTTTGCTGTAGGCTTTTTTTTTTTTTTTCTCTTGCCATATGAAAACCAAGAGAAATAGAAAATAGTCAATTTTCAAATTAACAAATATTTTGTAACTTATGGAAGATATCTCAATTCTAGTTTGACAGAAATCTTGAGATTTCTATTGTCAGTAGTATCAAGTTTGATTTATTTGATAATTTGTACATGTTAATATAATTATACCTGCAGTTATAACTTTCATATCAGATTCAACAGTAGAGTGTGAATGTTAAGGAACTGTCTCCTTGGCTGTGAAGAAATAAAAAAGGAATTGTACATAGTTTTAAGAATCAGCTGTGTCATGCAGAGACTTGGCTTTAAATCAACTTGTGTGCAAAAGGCATACAAAACTGGGAACTGATTAAATGCATGCAGCAGTCAGAAGGGTAAGGATGGATGACAGTGAAAAAGAGGGACATGTATGTTGAAGCTAAACTTTTTCCTGGAACTAAACAGAACAAAATTGAATATATTATTGCTACACTGCAGTACATTGAACATATCTAGTTATTGATTTCTTGATGTACCTGACCAATTAAGCTGGAGAAGACAAAGACACCCAAGAAAAAATTCAGCAGTTGAAAAACTATCTCAAACAGGGTTTGTGGTTCTGGAAGGCCTCCAATGGTGATTAATGTACGAACTGCCCAGTAGTAACACCTCAGGTACCTGTGAATACAGACAGAATTTTTGTTATTGACTGGAGCTACTTATGTCATTAACTACCCTTTTTATCACCTTAACAAACACTTTCTTGCCTTCACTACTGTCCCTCATGCCTGGGAAGAGCTGTCCATCAGCGGCTACCTTGTGAACACCCTTCAGGCTTTTCTCAGAACTCTCCTGGTTTGGAGGGAAAACACGGCAGTGAGCTATAAGCTCATAGCAGTGAGACACTAAGACTGTACTTCAACATATGGCCTCCAATATATTGCCTCCTTCCCTGTATTCATTTACTGTCTCTCCCTTCCCATACTTAAGTGTGAGCTGTTTGGCCAAAGGCTTTTTGTTCTGCTCGTACAGTCCTTTTTGTACAGCCCTGTGCATGTCAGAGTCCATTCAATTCAATCACTGAATTTCCATTAGCTGATAACACGAGTTTATAAAAACAACAAAGGACCTGTACAGAATTAATTCTTTTAGATTTTGTGAGGATAGCCATACTAACTCTATGCCTATATATATAAAGTGCCTTGGCATCTCTAATATTCTTTTTAAAATTTCATTCTAAAACCATTAGTAATGCAGCATACCCCATTAAGTGCAGCTGCAATTAATTAGTTCTAATCATTGCCATGAATATGCTATTGTTTCTTTCTTTTCTGAGCTAACAAATCTAGGAATATTCTAAAGGCCCCCTAATCATTAGAATTTGACTTTATAAGTCTCTATACAATCAGATTTCAGCTTCTCTAATAATTAGAAGTATGTTTTCCTTAATTGTACAGTGAGATTTCCTATCAACAATGACCATAACTTCTAAAGCAATGAAGATTCATTCTGTTTCTTGAATTTTATTGAGTTTGAAATAAAATAAAATTTAAAAAGCAACAAAACCCCCAGCAACAAAACCAGAAGAAATGCTTTTGGAGATGTTTCTTTGAAATAGACAGTCTAGCATACATTTTCTCATGTCTGCACTGAGTTTGAGGCCAACCTGATCGGCCTGCAAACTTCAGGAGTACATTTTAGTTTGGTGGCCCCCACTTTAAATCTTTTTTTATTGAGATATGAACTCCACTCCTATTAATAAATGGTTTGTGTAACTATACTATTGGAGGGTCAGTTTTGTTCAAATATAAGAAAATGAACTGACAATATCAAACAGTTCCAGTGAGGAATGTTCCATTTTAAATCACTTGGAAGTGTTTTTAAATCTTTTCACCTAAAATGTGAGGATTTATCATGCAATCGTTTTTTGGTTTTCACTGCAAAGTCATGTTTTTCTTGGTTTCAAATTAATGAAATGCAGTAGCAATGATCACTTTTACCCTAGTTTTCTAGTTTTAAACAGACAGAACTGTCAGTTTTCATTCAGAGACCTTAAATCAAAAATTCATTACATATGTGTCATCCTGTCATTTTTCCTTGTTAGGGATGCAAAATGAACAGTTGGATTACACCAATACAATATTTTCACTCAGGTTCAAAAAAATCCACCATCACCTATTCACACTTGCAGCAAAGTATGCCTAAGTGGCAGCTTTCACTCAGACTTCTGTAGCTCAAAGAAAAAGACAGAACAAGCCTCACATACCTGTTGGAGGAACTGCAGATTTAAACGTAAATTGATGTCTCTAGCTTGTCTGAGGGGATTTGTCATATGACGCATATTAATATTGTATTCGTTTGTTATAAGTGTGAATGCTGTAGAGCTTGAAACATGTAGAATTAATGACTATGAAAATGTAAAGAAATTAGCAGTACTTCTGTGCTTAATTACTATAGGAAATGAAACTAATTAACAAACTCCCTCACTCTCAATGACCTCAGATGCCAAGACTGTTAAATCCACCATGATAGTCCATGATATAATCTCCATTCTGGGAGAGAATCTCCATGTCTGTGAGGCATGAAAGCAATTCTTGAAAGGACTTTAGGGATCCTAAACATGCTTCTTTGAAGCATACAGACTCTTGAGGTGTTTTTTGTTGTTGTTTGTTTGTTTGTTTGTTTTCAGAACTGCCCACTCCTTTCTGAAGATGTAGTTAATACAGTATTTTTTTTTGTAATTTTACTTCAGAGGAAATTTTCTACGGATAAAGTCACAGTGATATTCACTATCTCTTAGGCACAGATTTTATATTTTCTCTTTTTACTTTATTTTATTGGTTTTGTTTTAATCTGACATAAAAGTTACAGTGTTGAAATATAAGGGAACGTTTTTCCTAAGAAATGAGATTGTAAATCTTGTTTATGGAAAGCCAGAAAAAAACAGACTACAGTTTCAATGGCATTAGCAGCTCTGCTTCCTACTAGCTAGAGTGTCTGGAAAACATCATTGCTTACCATATGGCTTACTAGCCTACTATAAAATTACTGTTGGAGCAAACAACATGAGACAAGACAGAGATTTTCACTCTGCACAACATAGACAGTAAGTGTATCCTTCAGGCAATCAAACTACTAGATTTTTCCCTGAAATAAGTCCTATGTATGAAAACATTCAGAAAAAAACACATATAAGACCTTGTAATGTTATGCCAATAAAATATATTTTTTATAAAAGTCCACTTCAGAATATGCTGAAGTTCCTATGTGGTTTTGGTTAATACAATTAAATCAAGTCTTTGTGCATATGGCTGTCAGATTTTAAGGCAGTATTCACACAGCCCAGTGTTATTTCACGGCTGTCACATTTTCAATCACTAATTACAACCAGGACAGGTTTGAAGTGGAATAAAGAAGAGGCTTTTATAAACAGGCATTCTAATGATGTCCTCCTTGGTACCTTTCTTTCTTGAATGACTTATTAATCAAATGACTGTGGGTGTGATGTGCTCAGAGAGTAAGGTGTAAACTGCAATGTTTTATATCAAAAATAAGGCTACAAGCAGCAAGTCTGAAAGCATTAGGTCTGACATATGTATGGGTTAGGCTGCTGCATTCACATGGCAAGGTTTTTGTAGTGGCGAGCTGCTGGGGTGGGCTCTGAGCAGAGCTCAGCAGCTGCCCCACGTCAGATCAGAGCCAGCTCTAGCCAGCTCCTGGACCCGCTGCTGGCCAGAGCCAAACCACTAAGCAATGTTGTTTGCACCTCTGTGAGAGCAGATTTAAGAAAGGGGGGAAAAAAACTGCTGCTGGTTCCCAGCTGCTGGGAACTAGAGTGAGAACCAGCCCTGCAGACCCCAAGAAGTGCAGAAGGAGGGCAGGAGGTGCTCCATGAGCCAGAGCAGCAGTTCCCCTGCGGCCTGTGGAGAGGCCCCTGGTGGAGCAGGCTGTCCCCCTGCAGCCCATGGGTCCCACATGGAGCAGATCTCCATGCTGCAGCCTGTGGAGGAGCCCCCGGTGGAGCAGGTGGATGTGGCCTGGAGGAGGCTGCGGCCCATGGAGAGCCCCCGCAGGAGCAGGCCCCGGGCCGGAGCTGCAGCCCATGGAGAGGAGCCCACGCAGGAGCAGGGGTCTGGGGGGAGCTGCTGCCCGTGGGGAACCCGTGCTGGAGCAGTTTGCTCCTGGGGGATGGACCCCGTGGTACGGAGCCATGTGGGAGCAGTTCTTGAAGAGCTGCTCCCTGTGGGAACTCCATGCAGGATCAGTTCAGGAAGGATGGCATCCTGTGGGAGGGACCTCACATGGAGCAGGGGCAGAGAGTAAGGAGGAGGAACAGGAGGTAATAAATAACATTATGCTGTCTGTTTTTCCCATGATGATAACTGGTGAGTGATCTCCCTGTCCTTATCTCATCCCTCCCTTGTGCCCTTTTCATTGTATTTTCTCCCCCTTTCTCTTTGAGAAGGAGGAGTGTGAGAGTGCTTGTGCGGTTCAGCTGCCCATCATGGTGAGACCACCACAGCTGTGTATTCAGTTTGTTTGGAGGCACAAAACTGCCACTGTAGCAAGCTCTGTGAGTGTGACACATCAGACCTATTTGGAAGTACAGAATATAGGTGATATGCACGTATGCAACATCTTTTAAGATATGCCATTCTTACTGCATATTGGTCATTGTAAACCAAAGAAGTTGAATTGTTCTAGACACATACAGTGATCATTTTCTGGGATTTCCAAATATCCAGTAAGTCTGTACCCAGAGCAGGAAGGCAGCAAGCCATAGACAAAATTCATGAGGATGCAAATGGATGTTTTGATTAGTAAATATGCTAGAGAATTTTGCAGCCTACTTGTAGATGGCTTGCAAACAGCAGAAAAGATATACCATAAGATAAGTGGAACAATTTTTGTGCCTAACTATATTGTTGAACCGGGGGGCTGCATGAGAATTTTAGCTCCCTCAGTTTACTTTCCCTCATAGGCAGTGAAATGGATACTTCCAGGGGACAATTCAAAACCATGACACTAGGTTCCTGCCTTTAATCACTTTCTAGAGGATTTGTCCATTTTTTCAAGGAATTAAACCAATCTCTTATTTACGTAGTTAAACTAGACTGAAAACAAACACATATGGTTCAAATTGTTCACTTAGATAGAATTAAGAGACCTTCTCAATATCCTGCTGCTCTGGTCACATAAGCTCTGCACTATGGTTTTATATCTGTGATGCTATCCTCCTGCATTAGGAGGGACTGAGGTCTATCTACGTAATTATGGGAAGTTCATCAAGAGCAGTTTTAATGCTGGGAACACCTTGGGTGGGTGATTTGGGTATGTTGCAGTGTGGGTAAACCTGACTGCCCTTTGTAGTTTGGGTTGAAGGCTTTCATTGAAGGCTGCCATGCAAAATATCTCAATTTTTTTTGGACTGGCACTAACATTTCAGAGTCTGGACACAGACTGGAAAAGAATACATCTAGCAGAAATTTGGAAGAATTGCTGCTTTGATAATTTTACTTGTGGTTTGAATGCTGTGCTACAGCTGTTATAAACTGGACTTCACCAGTTTGTATTCCTGCTCAGGAATACATATAATCAAACCGATGAGGGAAACTCTTGTCTGTGTGTTCTTTTTAGCCTGGGAAAGGGAAAAACATGATCCTAAAGTGCTGACATTTTTAAGAACTGAGTTTGGACATCACTAGCAACATTTTATGGACACAGCAGGGATTCTACATAAAACCTTAATGCCACTAAATCAATGCCAGTTCATTTGCTTTGAGTCAGTGTAATCGGAGACTGCTACAGTTTTGTTTCATTTGTCAAAATGCTGTCTGACTTTTTTTAATTAGCTAAGAAGCCATGTTTTTTTTATCTTCTTTCTGAACACATTCCCATTCTAGATGAGAACAATGGAATATTTTACTTCAAATATCTGCCCCTCTGACTGCTGTGTGAAAGGAAATTATTGCTCTACCATAATATATACTGCAGTTCTGGACACTTATTCTGATATATTTTTCTCAGATTGGAAAATAGGAACAACCAAGAACAAAGAAAAATATATACCTTGAAGTATATTTTCTGACATGTTTAATTTCAAACTGCATCTCCAATAATAACTGGTTTTCATACTCTGACTCTCTGTCAAAAATTTCCAAATATTTGACAAACAGACATGTCTTGCCTTAGTCTTTGATTTGATGACTAACCTATACAAAAGCCATTTGCTGTTAGAAGGCTAACAGGTTATACTTTATGAGATTCAGCTCAGCTTGGGATACCGCTTGAGTTTCCATGTACCTGGGATCTTATACCGTATAAATTAGGTAGAAGCAAAAGAATAATTTCATACTAATGTCAGATGAGGTAGATTAATGGATTAATGAAGCATACATGAATATATTCTTATGTATATTTTATTTCAACATCTCAGTGTAATGACTTAAGTTATCAGTTTATTATTACTATTAATAATAAATTCTGCCATAAATCCCATTTGATACCAGTGTGACATCGTTTTCAAAATGTTTTTGCTTCTTCACAGAAAGGTACCACAAAACATTAAAAAACATGACCGTTGCCTCTGGGCACAACTGTATTGTCTGTGGTCAAGCCAGTAAATAATTTCTACCAATTTTTTGCATTAATGCAAAGTAAAATAATTTTGAATTTTGCCCATGAAAAACAGGAAGACTTTTCTGTCTTTTTTTTTTTTTTTTTTTTGGCTGTTCTCACATTAAAAACTTGAACACTGTGTAAGCTCTTTATTTTCAGAGCCTTCAGGTGCTTAGTCTTAGTTAACTTATTTTTTAATTACAAGACAAGTATTCCCAAGAATGACATTAACTGAAATTGCTATAAAGGAAATTCATTATGCATTTTTCTTGACAGATTTCTAGAATACTTGATCCTGTGAATAAATACCTGTGTACAAGTTTACTTACATAAGTGGTCCCACTGAGCTCCATGAGCCTGCTTGCATGTCTGGTTATAATATTCCAGCTGCGTATTTTAGTGGTGCGTGAAAACTTCAGCCATGTTATTTTATTTTATTTTTTGAGAGAGAACATTAGCTATTAAAAATCAATGCTACTTTACACAAAGTGTGTTTTACTCTAAAGGTTATTTTCTTACCCTTCAAAACAGTGACTTCATATCAAACTTCTGAAGTCTGACAAAATTACAAAAAAGAAGAGCATGTCTCCAAACTATTAAAAGAGAAGCGTGAAAAGTTGTTTAAAGGTGTTTTATGTTAGCAGCAGTATATTATATGCAGTTTTGCAAATAACATAATTAATGAACAAATTGTGCTTCTGGGGCTTTAACTATTTTGTGGTCTTTGAAAGAAATGTAAGTTCTTTCATACATCTGAACATACTAGATATGTTTTTGTATAACTACACCCAGAATATATGACTGCTTATTTTCTGTTGTTTCCTCTCCCTCATCTTAATGATGGCATCCAGACTTTTTCTGTCATAAGGAGTTTGTGAAAAGCGTGCCAATATCCACTCCTTCCTACTGGGGACACCCCTTGGCACCTGGTTAAGCATGTCCTTTTCCAAAGATCAGAGAAAGTCAGTAGAATTTTTTTTTAGACCAATCACAACGCTGCTAAGTGGGAATAAAATGTTGGATTTTAATGACAGTGCTGTGTGGCAGAAAAAGATTGGTGCCTCTGATTCCTTTAAGGTATTGTTCTGTCATCCTTCTAACAGTTCCCATGTGCATAAGCAATCAGTGAGTTTAATTTATGATCGTTGATGCTTTCTAAATGTTTAATTAAGTTACTGCTTAGTACTGACTCATAAACCTATAAAAGCTGAAAGTACTAAACCAATTATTCACTGCACCTGCCCCCCAGATATGCGCTAGTAATGAAAGCTGCTAATCAGCAGTCATGGTACTAAAAGGTAGCTATGCAAGTACTTGTAAAGTAAGGGCATAACCTGTAAACAAAGTCATGGGAAAGGGAGAGGGATTCAGGGAGGAGCAAATCAACAAAAACTAATTGCGAGAGAAAAGGACTTACATGTTTCCTTGGCCATCGTACACCCATCTAGTGCTGCCAAGTCCTTCATAGTCTGAAGCCCAATAATACAAGCATGCATTAATGTGCAAGATAAACAGTAAGTATCCAGTTGTTCGAATGACCCTATAAAAGTCAACAGATTCCAAATAGCAAATGATTAAATTCCTGTTAAAAATGTATAGTTTTCCCTCCTTTTAATACGGCACCCTTTGCTTTTTGTGTCAATAATGTATATACTAAGCATACACTAAGTAGCTCCCCACCTGTATTGACTCTGTGAAAAAAAATAGCTGGCCAAAAAAAACCTTGTCTCTGATGTTTGTCCAAGGTCAAATAAATATCTTTCCTTGAGTATTTGACACAGGATCATTTTTTAAATTATGATTTCCTGAGAACTTCATAATCCACCTCTTTTACTGGCTATGAATATTTACAGAAATCTGAAGCTATATTAATGAGGCTAGAGGGTACAAAATTATGTGTTTGTCAAACGCCGTTCAAGATAGGCTCTGAACTGGTGAACTAAAGCCAAGGAACGTCTGAGGTCAGAAATGAAATGCTTTGCAAGAGCTTTGCTAGGAAGCCTACAGTAGATTTGCTAAATAGTGTGATTTAGTGGCTACAGCAGGAGTTATATCATTCCTAATCCCAGTTATAATGCTTATGGCCAGTTCTTCAAAGAACACCGATGATGAACTACTTACGAACTGAGCGGCTTCCTGTTTAATACAGTAATGATCTCATTGTGTATCCTCTGTCCAGTGCATGGGGATCAAAAGGAAGATCTGGATTTAGCTCTCTGTTCAAACGTTCATGTATCCAAAGGATAAATAGGGAGGAAAAGTATAGGACTTGCCTAAACACAGGGAGGCTGTTCCATAATGGCTACATCTGCTACAGCCAGAATACAATGCAGTTCACAGCGCATAGTAACTGAGAGGGTGGTTATATGCAAATTTAATAAGGTCTAATTAACTTGGGACTATAAATTAAGTTAATGGGAGATAATGTTTCTGTGGTTGCTTCTGTATTATGGTCTCCTTTGCTTGTTCTTCAGGTGCTGTTACATGACCTCCTTTGCTACTCCATGCCACCGAGCCATCTACCTACTGGCACTGTTTAGGATGCTAGCAACTGAATATCACTTCTCTGTTGAAATGTTGATGCACTTTCAGGATAGCTCTGTTTAGGGCTGCAAGCTGTTGAAAACAGCAGATAGCTGATTTGAGCTAGTAATATTGCAAAATTGACCATGCTAGGACTAGTGCACTTGTTTCAGTCCATGCAGGTGTACTCCTGAGGCCTGAGTAAAGGTTCTGGAAGCCCTTGCTACAATATATGTTGTATTTCTCTAGGCACGTCCTTAATCTGCCATAATGGTATAGTAACTTTTTCTAGCTGTATGCCTACAAACTCAAACTGGTGAATTTGAGAAGTGAATCCGTCCAGGCCCACTGAGAAACTGAAAAGCAATTTCTTCACCTTGTGGAAATTCAGAGAAGCCTACTCTTGTACCAACAAGACTTAAAAACAAACAAACAAACAAACAAAAACCTTAAAAAAGAGAAAACTCCTCAATAAGTGAAAGGAGAGGGTAACATATGAATAAGCTTTTAGAAGGACAGCATCTCATAAATACTTTAGCAGAACTTTCAGACTTCTAAGGTCTTTTATTTCACAGGTATCTGAAAACATGAAACATGATGTTTCAACCTCCTTTTTGAATTTTTAAATCACATGAAATATCTCATTTGTAATGTACGAATACAAAGACTACCATTTAAGTGCAATACTCTCTGAAATAAGTTGGTAATCGTATTTTAATAAGATGGTATTTATGATGCAGCAGCACACAGGAGAAAGATTTTGCCCCAGGACTGGGACAGGGAAAGAAATCTGTTGGTGTAAGAACTGAACAGGATAAATTAAGGCTGTTGACAATGTTTGTCAGTAAATGACAATAATGGTAATAGAGCAGATAGGCTGATCAGGTCCTAGCTGCAGCAGTGACTGCTGAGGGACCTATGAAATTTGCCATACCCGTGTCCATGGGCTGCCTGAGTTGGAACCAAAATTCTTTTGGTGAATACAGAAGGTGAGAACATAGTGCAGTAGACATCAATTATAATCACTGTTTGAGAGCCATACTGAGTTGATTCTCATTCCAAGTTTAGTCAATGTAGTGGAGGATCAAGTTTCTGTATATGCCAGGTTCATGGTGAGAGCATGTTTGAAGAAAAATGTTGATATAGGCTCAAGCTCATAACTTTTATAAAGTACAAATAAACAGCCACTGAGGATTTGGCACTGCTAGGAACCTAAAGAAGCTGTTCTTTAGCTCTTTCACTAAAGAAACTTCTTTCTGATTGTTCCGATCAGTTAAATTTTGACAGAAGCCTCAGTGTGGTGAATATTTTGCATGAAAGTAGCCTTTGCACTCAAGCAGGCCAGCTGAACTGAACAGGACTTCATAGATGAATGAAGCTTTACATTTATTATTTTAATGATTACAATAAAGACAAAGAGATATTAAAAAAGATCTTAAATTGAACAGTTAAAATGTACCATACTGTGCCGACAAAGATATACCGTCCAGTGCTTCACTGACAACTTATGACGTTGAATGAAAGGCATTCTGTGCCAAGCTTTGCATTCCACAAGGATTTAATAAGCACATACCTGTAGATGTATGCTTTGTCCAGAATAGCTTCCAAACGATCATTAAACTCAAAGAATGTGTTATGCTGAATGGAAAATAAGTGAAAGTAATCCAATCATTATCTTTCACCACATATTTTTCTAGTAGTACTGTTATTAGTTCACATACACATTTTGAAAATAATGGATTTTTCAGCAGTCTGACTTTCTTTAAACACCAATCTAGAGGTGAACTGCAAAGCAAAGATAAAAATTGAGTAAAACATTGTTTTGGGTGTGGAGTGTCCATTAATCTGATTATAGAGATAACCTTGCTGTTTAGGTCAGACTGATGTTGATAATTGACTTCTACTTCTTCAAATGGATATAACTGGTTAGGCAGCTTTATCAGAAGCATTACAGCTATAAAAATCTTTTTTTTTTTTTTTCTTTTTCTGAAATTCCAGTGACTATTCAGTAAGTGCTCATATGTATCAACAACCACATATACGATTACATAGTAATAATTGCTGCTGTATCAAATTCCTCCTGTTAATAATTTCTAGTTCACCTTTAGCCCCAAACAAAATCTTGGTTTGTTCAGCCCAGAGCAGAGCAGGCTGAGGGGAGGCCTCATGGCGGCCTGCAGCTCCCTCACGAGGGGAGCGGAGGGGCAGGCGCTGAGCTCTGCTCTCTGGGGGCAGCGACAGGATCCGAGGGAACGGCATGGAGCTGGGACAGGGGAGGGTCAGGCTGGGTGTCAGGGAAAGGTTCAGCACCTAGAGGGTGGTCGGGCACTGGGACAGGCTCCCCAGAGAAGTGGTCATAGCACTGAACCTGCCAGAGTTCAAGAAGCATTTGGACAATGTTCTAAGACACATGATCTGATTTTTGGGTGATTCTCTGTAGACCCAGGAGTTGGACTTGATGATCCTTGTGGGCCCCTTCCAACTTGAGATATTATATGATTCTATGACTCTATGATAATATTCCCACATACATTTTTGTTGTTGTTCAGTACACATCTGTTTGACTAATACCAAGTACAGTTTAACATTTTATTCTTTCATACTGTTTTGGTCCTGATTTATGGAAGTATGAAGTTTTGTTGAAGACTGAAGTGAAGAGCACCCTCATTTTATTCTTAGAGTTCTTGTCGCTTCTTCCAACTTTAAATGAAAGCCATTTCTTTGTCAACATACTGCTCCATATCAAGTGCAGTTTCATAAATAGTTTGAAAGTAGAAAAGACATTCACCTTGTTATACATGACTATCAATAATTGCTTTGGTTTTGCAGACACAGTATTTTGATGGTGAGTCATGCAGAGGTAGTTTTACAAAAGAAGAGAGAGAAAAATAATATGGCTCTGAGGTAGCATTTAACCGTTAAACTGGTCAAAGGAATAGCAGCACAGAGGCTACCATATAGCACAGAGAGTTCAGAGAGAGACTGTGCTCACATGTGGGGAACATATTGAGGCCTGTTAGGTACTGTGAAATAAAGGGAGAGGGATGTTGTCTAACCACATCTCAGCCCGTCCACTGCACACTCCGTGTCTTTGGACTCAATAACAAAAGTGGGTTTATGCTTGTTAAATGTGCTGTGTACAGCTTACGTTGTCATTAAAATTTCCACCTTTGCTTTTAAGCACCTGACATTACCAACAGAAGGAGAAAATACGTTGGCATTAATTAGTGATCTTAAATGAATATTTTTGATGTTTGAAAACTAAACAGTTTATTTAAGATTAATCTAATTTAAATAATGGAAACAAATCTTTCTTAATCACAAAACAGCTTTTTTATTACAAGAAAGCTACAAGAAAAATAAGAGAATAATGGCTTCAGTTGGCTAGATAATATATTTTTTTTCTTTTTCTTTTTCTTTTTTTTTTTTTTCTGTTTGTATACTGATGTGGCTTAGACTCAGAAGATTCCTGAAGATATTTTTCATTTTCTAAGCTCCATATTCCTAAGTATTATAAACATATTTTCACTGGGATTTAGAAGCATTTATGTGTTGTTAGCCATCTATTACTAACACAGATCTTACCTTTAGCATTCTATTTGCTCTAAATGCTGGGTTAAATCCAAAGAAGATAGATAAAACTTCAAATGGCAATACTGATATCACATCGAGCTGTTGAAGAGCAGAGAAAGAGATTTCAAAATAATCATAATGCATTTATTTGCTGTCAAAAACCTACTTAGATTGAACCATGATTGAGTATAAAATTTGAACAGTCAGCATGCTATGCCCATAACTTCCAAAGTACTAGCAGGCAAGATTATCTCTGAAAACACCAACAGCTTTGCTTTGCCCTACTTTTAAGTCCCTTGTGTCTGATATTTTCTTCTGTTTCATGGGGATTATTAACAGTATCTCAGATATTTGACTATTAATACATTCTGTTATTTCAATTATGGTTCTGACAAGACTGAAATGGTAGGCATGTGGCTGGTAAATGGGGGTGCAAAAAGCACCTCATAGGAACTTCTACAGCTTTTAAGGCCAGGCTGCCTAAAGCAATCTGGGGGATCACAGTGAATTAGACTCCTTGTTTGCAACTGGCAAAATCCGTGTGTTTCATACAAAAGATTCATCATAGGATCATAGGAACTTAAAAATATTTATGTATAATACTGGTTTCTGTTGTATTTGGATGCTTCTACTTCCCCACTAAGATTTTGAACATCTCTCCACAGTCCACCAATTGTATGATTACTTATCTGCCTACTTTATTCTTTCTAAGAATACTGTGCAAAGAAGGAATGCTGCAGGAAACTTGGCTTTGCCTAAAGATTTGTGTCTTGAGATGCTTTTCTCTGTTACCGATAACTTTTGGGAATACAAAAGGAACATGGAACTGTGGGCTTCATCTCACTGTAATCAGAAATGTCTCTGCCCTGAGAGATGCAACTCACATTGGCAGCAACACTGCCCTTTAATTCCATGCAAAGAAGCTACAGTTAATTCCAGAACTCTGTGAAAAAAAGGAAACCGAGCCAAAAACTTGACTGAGGACAAACAGCCTTCTACGGCCTCTCTCCCTCTCTCAGACACATGTTTAAGAAGAAGCAAAGATTAGTCAGAGGTGCTTTAATACCAGTAACTGTTAATTGGTACTTAATCATTTGACTAATTCCCAGTTAATATCTATATCTTGCATGTAGTGAGAACATTCAGCTTCCATTAGTTTCTGTAGAAATCAAGAGCACTAAACATATTTCAAGAGTGAACCTAAAATAAAACTGTACGTATCCATTTCATTCTTTCAAATTTAGTTTGACTCTCTTCTGCTAATTTTGCTGTGAAGTGTTTATTTGGGCTTTAATATCCTGAAAGCACTTTTGGATAGCTTACCTTCAGGCATATAGATAATGCAATGTTGCAATCACTGAGACAAATTTCAGCTCCAAAATAAGACAGGTGCAAAAGTATATATAAAAGAGATAGCAAAAAACGTGTTTTCAGAGATGCAGGCTCAGTGTCACAGAACTGCATGTGTATCAGGAATTCAACAGACTACCTTCCCTCTGTTGATAAATCCAATATTTTGGAAAAAAATGAACAATTATTCTAAATCATTTCTAAAATTTTTCTTTTGATTTTAGAAAGTACTATGAGCATCAGAAACGTTGCTTCAAATTTCTATTTTCTTGTGTGAGCACTGGCATATTCACTAACATCAGGTACTTCATAGAGTTCACTGAATAGAGTTATCGTCTAATTA
Organism: Cygnus olor; assembly: GCF_009769625.2. Classification (NCBI taxonomy): domain Eukaryota; kingdom Metazoa; phylum Chordata; class Aves; order Anseriformes; family Anatidae; genus Cygnus; species Cygnus olor. Next base: position 133,240,365 of record NC_049170.1, read on the forward strand.
AAACTTTTTATTTTGTTTAATGTACTCCTGGCAAACTATGCTGTTGTCTTTCAGTTTGTATGGGGATGGCCTTGCACAAATTCATCCAAAATAAGAATTTTATTAATTTCATTTTGTTCAATTATTATTACTTCGTATTATTTGGAATTGCATTTATAATTATTATGTTTTACAATTAAACACTCTTTATGAGGACAGCAACACCAGCTTCAGATGGTGAGAACTGACATTCCATCAACTCAGCACTTTCTGCTGACTTTTTAAAATCAACAGTGCTTCTCAGGGAATGAAAAGATCCCATGGAATCCTACAACCAGAAGCTACAGTATGACACCAGTAACACAGGATCTACTTACCCGAAACTTCATAGAGCTGTGGTAGAATTTCTTCATTTCCACTTTGTCTGACTACAGTGATGATGAAAGGAGAAAAAGGGATAGTCAAGAACAGCATGTCAAGAATGAGCTCTGCTATTCTGCAGTAATAATACTCTTCTGATAATAAGGATGATAGCATTTATATTAACAGTGGCTTAAAAGTATGAATGGAGAAATATCTGTAGGAAGTAGTATTTTTATTAGACCAATTTACCTTAGACCAGATTTTATTAGACCTGCTTGAAAAAATCAGGTTTGGGGTTTATCTGTTTTTTATCCAAGTCTGGCTCTTGGTCTAAAAAAGTATGCTATATTTTCACACAAACCTTCCCTCTTGAGGTCTCGGTGCTGGCTGATCCTTGACCTAACACCCTTCAATTTTGGGGCCAAATGCTCCTTTTGACTTTAATGGTTCCAAGAGAATGTTTCTGGTGGTGCTGTACAAAACTAGCTCATTGAAAGCTGGCATTAACTTGCTAACATTATTAGCATTATAATAATCAACGCTGCATTCATTAGTAATGATTAGCTATTTATTTTTAAATTACTCTCCATAGGAACTGATGCTAATACCTTAATAAGAAAGGCTAATGACAAGTATCTAAAGAAATGTATCTATTATTATACTTACTGAATTTATACCAAGGACACTTTAAAAATAGCCTCAAAATCTTAAGGACTTTTCACTATTATCATTTTAAGCATTAAACTCAATGCAAGAGATCAGGCGGTAGATGATTTCTTCACCCACTAAAATCTTTGAATTGTACAAACAATTTCAAGGGAAATAAAATTGTGGCTTGGACTGGCGTACGCTTTGTTGGGTTAAAAACTGGCTGGATGGCCGGGCTCAAAGAGTTGTGGTGAATGGAGCCAAATCCAGTTGGAGGCCGGTTACTAGTGGAGTCCCCCAGGGCTCAGTGCTGCGGCCCGTCCTCTTTAATATCTTTATCGATGACCTGGATGAGGGGACCGAGTGCACCCTCAGTAAGTTTGCAGATGACACCAAGTTAGGTGCGTGTATCGATCTGCCCGAGGGAAGGAAGGCTCTGCAGGAGGATCTGGATAGGCTGGACCGATGGGCTGAGGTCAACTTGTATGAAGTTCAACAAGGCCAAGTGCCGGGTCCTGCATCTGGGGCGCAACAACCCCAAGCAGTGCTACAGGCTGGGAGATGAGTGGTTGGAAAGCTGCCTGGCCGAGAAGGACCTGGGAGTACTGGTTGATAGTCGGCTGAATATGAGCCAGCAGTGTGCTCAGGTGGCCAAGAAGGCCAACAGCATCCTGGCTTGTATAAGAAGCAGTGTGGCCAGCAGGTCTAGGGAGGCGATTGTCCCCCTGTACTCGGCTCTGGTGAGGCTGCACCTCGAGTACTGTGTTCAGTTTTGGGCCCCTCGCTACAAGAAGGACATGGAGGTGCTCGAGAGAGTCCACAGAAGGGCAATGAAGCTGGTGTGGGGTCTGGAGAACAAGTCTTATGAGGAGCGGTTGAGGGAGCTGGGGTTGTTTAGCCTGGAGAAGAGGAGGCTCAGGGGAGACCTCATCGCTCTCTATAGGTACCTTAAAGGAGCCTGTAGAGAGGTGGGGGTTGGTCTATTCTCCCACGTGCCTGGTGACAGGACGAGGGGGAATGGGCTAAAGTTGCGCCAGTGGGGGTTTAGGTTGGATATTAGGAAGAACTTCGTTACTGAAAGGGTTGTTAGGCATTGGAATGGGCTGCCCAGGGAAGTGGATGAGTCGCCATCCCTGGAGGTCTTTAAAAGACGTTTAGATGTAGCCCTTAGTGATATGGTTTAGTGGAGGTCTTGTTAGTGTTAGGTCAGAGGTTGGACTAGATGATCTTGGAGGTCTCTTCCAACCTAGATGATTCTGTGATTCTGTGAAAAGGTAAGCTTCCTACATTAAATTTTTAACCTTGTTCATAAAACTTGAGTTTTCTAGGATTTCAGCAAGATTACCATTTTTTTGAGTGGCTAGGCATACAAAAATACATTACACTGCACTGAATTTAATATCTATCCAAACTATATTTACATAGTTCTATCTGAGATTCCTCTGTAAAGGTATTAGTAATATCTTGGATGCGTAAAATTCTGCATAAAAGCACTGAACTAAAGCTAGTTCCAAATTACTTATGAGGATACATAATTTTGAATTTTCAGTCTGTTGGGCACAATAATGTCACGCTGAAGTTATCTAAACTTTTTTTTTTTTTTCACTTTAAGTTTTCTTCTATAAGAACTTAAAGAATCAAAAGCAGGGAAGATTTTAAAGAAAAGGGCATGTTCTGTATGTCCTTTTCATATGTTAAGGGCAAATCTTTACCTTTTTACAGGCATTTGCTTATAGTTTTATTTTGTACTATTCTCTAAAAAGATAAAACAGTAGCAAAAAGCAAAATTGCATATATATACACTATATATATATATTTATATATATACAGCCCCAGGAAAAAAAAAAAAAAAAAAAAACAAAACCAAAACCACCACCAGCAAAAACCAAACAAACAAAACCAACAAACACACACACAAAAATCAAATGTTTTTGAATATATCTTGAAATTACTGGGATTTGTTCAGATGTAGGCAAAAAAATATAATCTCACAATCTGTAACATAGTGCTTATATCCTGTCCATCCATAGCAGAATGGGCACTGTCTTCAACTACAATTCCTGCACAATATGAATAGAAAACCGAAAGTCTCACACAAACATACAAATGCATACATACACGTATGAGTACATAGTCATATAATCACTGGTTCCAGTGAAGCTGCACCAATTTACTCCTGGTAAGAAAGAGTTTTATACGTGTTCTGGCTGCTTGTATCTGTTGTTTTCTAACCTGCTTTTCTTTTTTAAGGACTTTTGTATGTAGAATTCACTTGTCCAGAATGTAGGCAATAAATATGTTTCCTTATTCCAAAATAGGATAATAGAATATCAGTGAAGAAGAATATAGGTATACTTTGATAACTAAAATGTTGTTTAGATTTGACATAGTAGGAAACGTGTATCAGATTATAAGCAATTTCTAGAATGTACTTCAACACATACCCCCTACTTGTGGAAATCCCACTTCCAATACTTACTATTATATCTCCACCTTTTAAAAATTGCACTCGGGGCTGGAAAACCAGCAGGTCACACAGGTAGCAGATATCACAGATGATGTCTATGGCAACCCAATATATTGTATTACTTGAGGTTTGATATGGAAACACAAAGCGAAGGGGGATAAACCAGCAATTCCAGTTATAGGCAACTGTCACAAGCATGAGCCATGCTACATAACGTCGATCTGAAAGACAAAACAGTCAATTTACAGGCATGAAATTAAAATCTGTTTTCATTCTTTTAGATATACTTATTCTAGTGAAGCCTCTGGGAACCTTTCTGCCCAGAGCAACCTATCATTCTCCCTTATTCAGTAGCACAGGCTCATAGTCACACATGTTGAAAAGAGGAATCACGCAATGAATAAGCAAAAGGGAAAAAAAAAGTTTATGAGAGCATACAGAATTTAACGTATCTCAAAAAGCTCAAAATGTTTTGTTATGCATACTATAACTGACAGAATAATTATTTGGCCTTAATGAATGGGACAAATTCTAGATCAAGAGTCATCAGGTTTGATCGTGGTTGTTTTATATATCAGCTTCATGGCACTTACAAAATCACACTGTCATATCCTTACTACTGTTGTCAGTTTTCATGGCTTTTCCCTGTTTGGAAGGAAAGTTCTTGAGGGCTGGATCTATGTATCCCTCTGAACTGTAAACAGGAACGTGGATCTTGCTGTGGCTTGTAGGTACCATATAATACTGAGTCACTTCAGCAATCCTTTACTCCATTCTATTTAAATTTAAATAATTTAATAATATTAAATATTTAAATTTACAGTTTTAATTTACCTGTGTATGAGTCTATGCTGTCTGGTAGTTGTAGATAGGTCATGTACTTTTTCAGCGGTGTTTTTTTGAATTTACAGCAGAGCATATCACAGTAGTGATCCTCCTCTGGCTTTGCTTCTGCTTCCTCTTTCTTTTCTTCCTTTTTTTCATCTTTTGGTGGGGGTGGAGGCTTCGTTTTTGATGGTGCTAGTGAAAATAGAATATCACAACAAGTGACCTTTTAACAGTCGTTTAATTACTACACCCTCTATTAACATATACAAGAACTTCATCATGTTAAAAACTCTTCTAAAAACACTTGGGAGTGACTAAAGCTACAATTCCTTACAATATTGAGTGTATTAGAAACCAGATTTGAATAAAATAACCACTGATATAATCGTGCATGTCTGCTATCACAAACAGGGCACTTCATGTTAAAGAGTGCAATATATGTTATTGCATTTCCTTGGACAGTGCCCACAACCAATGCTATAAAACACCAACAAGAAAAAAAGGTAATTCATAATTCAGCATTCATTAATTCACCTGGGCATTTCTCTTTACATGATTGTTGCAAATAATGCATAGTTAGGACGGAGATAAGAAAAGATGTATGTGCCATGGGCTGATCTCTCCCCTCACCTGAGATCTGATATGCAAGATGCAGTAGGTGAAACTAATGGGAAGCCTATGGTTAGGTGAAACTAATGGGAAGCCTATGGTTTTCTACATTTATATGCTTACAAAGCCTTGTGGCACTCCTTTGAGCCCTGTTCTTCCATCTTTATCTTAGATAACTTTTTGTCCCCTTAATTCTGGTGGCTTTACGTCTGAATAGGATACACAGTCTTAGCAGCAAATTGATGAAATGGAACTATAGTCATTTGAGAAATAAATGATTTTAAGTTTTACAAAGAGGACAAAAGAGGTAAATGAGCAAAGTATTATTTTAAAAAAATGGAATTCCTTTATTAGCTGGTACAGTTTATAAGATGTCAAGCTCTGTTTTTTCTATCTTATTAAAAAATGGGTAAACACTAAACAGCTTCTCTAAATGGCAGAATATCAAATCACCACACTCAATTCTTTGTGAAAAAGAAATGAAGTTAAACTTTCCTATAAAGAGTAACAACATTGTATTTGTTTGATGTTTCATATTTTATCAAAAGTCAATATTTAATGAATTTCACGAGTTTGCTCTATTTGAAACACATACCTAGAGTTCTCAGTGTGTCTGGAAGTTTGCTGCCATGGTTAAAATTTTATTTACTTTTACACAACAGATCTAATCTCAGATTGACCTATATTTACTTGTAAGATAGATATGTTTCCTCATATGTTTCAGATTCATCCCAATGAATAAAGGTATCTAGGATTTAATTTAAAATATATAAAACTGCTTGACAGACATGATTCTAGACTTGATTGCCCAAGATTTTCTCCACGGATGTTTCAGTGATGGGGTTTAAAGGGATTTTGTACCAAGGACCTGGCTTATTGTAAACTATTACAGGTGGCTTGACTCCAGCAGGCACAAAGTGATTAATTTCAATGGGTAAACATGTGAAGTTTGCTATACTTACCAAAAAATGTTATCACAGCATTTTCTGTTCCCACAAAATAATCTTCATCTTTAAACTCAACAAATACACAGCTATTTCATATATTCTAGAGTCACTTACAAGCTGTAGGACTGCCTTCAGGGGAGGACAGCACAGGGTCTTTCAGCTTTTCCTTATAGACTGTGGCCCTTTCCCGCATTTTTCTGACAATCTCTTGAAGCTGGGCATCAGCATACTCATTTGTTTGGAATCCTTGAGGTGTTGTCTTCTGTGTGCTAATTAAAACAAAAGGAGAAGAGCTTAATGTGGTGGAAAGCTATAGAAGAAATAGTGCCAATTCTACAATATGAGCAGAATTCAAACATTAAGACTGGATCTTTATTGGCCACAATGTTTATTCATATCATTTAATTCACTGTAAGTGGATACATGAGTTAACTGCTGTTGCTTCCAGCTTGTGTCAATCGATATTGCTGGCTGCATCCAGCAGTCTACATGGTATTTCAGACGGAGGAGGTCAGGGTGCACCCTGCTCTGTATAGCCTTCTACAGGAATGGCTTCCCACCATTACTTTTCACCAAGTTCTGCTCTGACTACGGAAGGCCTAGAGCTTATCCTGTGTATTCACTGAGATACAAAGCATGTTCTTCCCACCTGTGAAGTAAAATGAGGTCATTATTATGTGGTAATATCCAGATGTTGACAGGATGTAACTGAGTTATATTAAAAAGATGCATACGGTGGTCCAGGTGGAGAGATTATGTTTACTTCATGCTCGTAATCTTTGGAAAACTGATTTCATCTATGATTTTTTATGGGTTTTAGCTACTAGGAAATAATAAAAAAATACATACTTTTTACCTAGTGGGAACAAACCAGTGGTGTTCTTGCTAAAGTTTCTCCAGTCATGTTTCTCCAGTCATCACTAAGGTGTCGTGTCCCCGCCCCTCTCCCCCCCCCCCCCCCCCCCCCGTGTGTTTACTCAGGCTCAGAGAGTAACACCGAGCTGATGTTCCACCATTAAGCATTTCTTTGGACTTAAAGACATTTAATTTTCAAATACCCGCACTCTTGCATTGTGCACAGAGACTTATGGCTTTAATAGGATCTATGCATACTGCTCAGTCAATTAGAATATCTAGCTGAGAGTGTTCCTTGATCAACTCCTTTAGGCTTATTCTCACTTGAAATGTCATCCTTAGTTACTTGTTAGCATCTGACTACGCAAACTGGGGACATTTTGGAGTGCCAAGCAGCTGGGCCATGCATTTAAACTTGCTGTATGTGGAGACTAGGATATGGATTTTGCTCTTTATCCTAGACTGAACACCTTTCAACTGGTGTCTCACCCTGGTGTCAGAGCCAGCCAGTGGGAGTTGCTGGTGCAGGGCAGCTGGTGGCCTACTCCCACACTGGTCACAACTGCTATTGTCACAATTTGGCACAACCCAGCTGCGCCCAATACAGGGAGTACAGCAGAGTATTGCTTTCTTAAGAGTTTTTCAGCTCAATACCAAATACCATGGGGATGGGGCTATATAAGAAGAGAAGCAGCAGACCAAGAGTGAAGCAGGCCTGAAATTTCCCATTTCTGGAGACGATCTTCCCAAAGGTAAGTAGAAGGAAAGAGGTACAACAGCATATTGGGTAGGGAAGAAGTGAAAAATACTGCAAAGGGATCTTTGAATAAACACTATGTCTCCTCAAGTCTTAAACTGACTTTTATATTCTTAACAGGAGGAGCTGCAACTAAAAACGGAGTGTGTCAGGGATTTTTGAGAATCACAGTTTTCTGGAGACACACCACATATCACGTTGCCCAAGGAGGTATAATTTAAGGATGTGAAAATGCTTCTGCAATAAAACATTGGATAAAATGGAGATAAGTCATTAAAAACAGAAAAAGCAGAAGTCTGAAGTGTGTGTTTATCATTCTTCTAATTTAAGTCTTATGTAGTTTCTATTTCTTAAAACTCCCTAGACAGGAGATTAATCAAACTATTCTGAAATACTTTGTAATCTCATCACAGTTTATTTTATGTCACATATTCCCTTTGCTCCAGCCATCTGCAGTGTATTGAAATTCTTTCTTATTTTGAGCTAACATGTCACAATTGGTTTTTCAGCTTTATGCAAAGAATTTAAAATAATTCTTACTCTTTTCTGTTGCTGTATTTGCTCAGGGTATTAGCTATTTTATAAAAAAAATACTTATAAAAAAACAGAAATGTCATAAGAAAAGCCCCTGCTATCTGCTTTCGAGGGATAAGCCAAAAGTTGTGTGGGATTTCTTCTATTCCACAACCTCTCCAAAACAAGATAAAGTCTTCTCTACCATAAATTTGGTGCTTTATCGCTGCAGTGTAGGAATCATGTTGTTATTTGGTACTGATTGGAAGCTATGTGAATCTGTTTAATGTTACTTGCCCTGCAGTTGATAAGAAATTGATTTTCCTTGCCCCACTTCTCATTTGGTTTGCATGAACTCCTCCTCTGTTACTTTCTGGTAAACAGATGCTTAAATTTTCTGTGGTTAATATAAAAGGAAAAGGATACATGTTGAACACTGCTAATTTGAAGATATGTTTTGTACGTGTACTTCACGTGGAAGTACACTTTAAATTTCCTTGGCTAAGGAAGCCCTTTCAAACTTCACCTCTCACAGTAGGTGGTGCTTTGCCATGAATATGTGACACCAGTGCTATGCAGCTGCCTTTCACTGCATGCTACACTCTGGTGGAAATTAGGGCCTGGCTCAGCACCTCCTACTGGGCCTGAGATAATTACTCAAGAAGATTTGTGGTGCTTTCCTCTCTCTCTCTCTTTTTTTTTTTTTGTTTGTTTGCAGATGTTTCTTTCACTATGTGTGTGCTCTTTCATGTGTAAATCTTTTAATAACTCTATTAATAGACATATTTTTAAAAATTCATATACATAAGCGCATAGCTGCCAGCAGAACATGTGTGAGCAGCCAGCAGAAACAAGAGCAGTGGGTAAGAGACTCTGATAATGTCATTTGCTGCTTTGAAGACACCACATTTAATGAGAGTAATTGGTACCTCGCACTACATTACAGTATTTTCTCATTCTGGTTCACTGCTCCCCAGACTTTAGAATCTTGTGCTTGTGAGAAGGGCTACTCTGACTTATGTTTTTACCATGCTCTGTTAAGGAGATAATGCCTCATTTGAATACATAATTATGTTCATACAGACTGTGTTGATTTCACACTGGGCTCTTTCTGGCTTTATTCTGTGTATGAAAGTTCTCACTGGGTGATCAGACTTGTGGGTATTGCTCATTTCCTGGTTTGCCTCTGCCTGTGTGTCACATAGCTGAATAGTTTGTGGCACGCAGGGGCAGATCTGCAGGTTCAGAGGTAAATCTCCCTTAGAGGCACACTGCTTAGAAGGGCAGAAAGATACTTCCTCCTTGGTTTTCTGCCCTGATCTGTGCTAAGTGCAAGGTTTTGTCTCTAAGCTGATGTATTATTCTTTAAGCAAATTTATCTCTGACCTCTGTGCAATATGTTACAATAGTCGTAGGCCTATACTTGTAACACCATACAGTCCTTTACAGAGTGGAAATATTTATACCCTGCAGAAGTAGTAACTTCACATGGTCCAGAAAATGAGTCAGGACCACAACTCATGTACTAGGCATGTAGTTTTGTTAATACTTCAAACATACTTTGCTTAGCAATAACAATGCCTGTAATAAAATTATAATAATAATGCGTATTTTTATCTTCTTAACTTGTAGGTTTTAACTTAATTCTCCTCAGGCCAAGAGAAAAGATTTAGACACCTGTAACACAGCAGAAGAAAAAGGCCTTGAAAGAACAGGCTATGGAAATACAGCACTGAGTGTACTAATGTATGGGACATCTGTTAAGTACTGCGGCTTTGAAGCTTTCTGTGTTAAGAGTTCAAACAAAACAGGAATCAAGAAATGTTATGGGTGATTTCAGAATAAAGCATGTTTAACCTTTTCTAATTTGAAATCCAGTTTCTTGACTGCTTTCTGGCCACAAACACCAAATACTGAGTTCAACTTCCTCTTTTATCTACCAGGTCACCCCCAAGAAAAAGTATTTCATAAATACATGCTGCTGCCTGAAAAAAATCTATACTACTTTTTGCTGAGTTCAGTTATAACCCTTCTTTTTGCAGCACTTAAGAAAATTTCTCCTACCTACTAGGGAATATAGTTCTTGACCTTGCAATAGAACTTTTAATGTTTTCATTGAGCATCAACATATCTAAACCAGTGTCTTGAATAAATAATTTATTGTCTTGAGTAAATTACGTAGAACATCTAATCCAGATGACCAATTTTCAGAAGGATATAAAAATGCATAGCTATACAAACGTCCACAAAACATGATGTTATATCTGAGAAAGATTTCAGTGTGATAGAAAAATGTAGTTCTAGGTGTCATGAAAAGTATTGATTCAAAGACATCCTCAATATGCCCTGACAATTCCAGTGTGGGTAGAGTTACAGGGACCAGAACCCAATGTCCGTCTCCACTTCCCAAGCTAAGATCACACATCCTAGATGATTAAGAAACCTCATGGCTTTCTGTAAGAGAAAAACTGTGTTAGTCATCTCCTTGGTCCAGGAACAGGAGTATTCAGAAAAACTAACTATTCTGTTTTGGCTTTCTTTATAAGCAATAGAAAGCTTCTCTGAGGAAAGGTTCAGAATAACTAAGGTAGGTTTCTGCTCTCAATTGCTTTTGAAAAGAACCTATCCTCCTTTACCTGCACAGGAATCCTATGGAGATTTAGGAGTGACCTTCAATGTTTTCTTTAATGACTTCTTTGGTGCAAAATGTAGTAGTATGCTAGTGGTGTTTGATAGTGCATGGAATTGGTACATTTACAAAGTAGGACTGATTTCTGTACTGGACAAATTGAACTATTTAGACTGAGTAATAGAAATGAGAGCAAATCTAATGCTATGTAATGAAGACATTCACTTAAAAAAAAATAATTGTAAGAATTTATTTTGTAAGTGTTGGGATCATTAATTTCAGATGGCAAAGGGAGAAATTTCCAAGTGTTTCAGTCAACAGCAGGGTGCCTATGGAGCCATATTCTAATTTGGCTATGAAAAACACCGCTAGAAATATAACCTTAAAATGCAGTTAACATATTGCCTGTGAAGGAAGCATTAATATTGACATATAAACACATGGTGATAATTATTCTGACCATCCAGACTCAGAAGGTGAATTCACATAGGAAACTCTAGTCTCCTAGAATGATCAAGGCTGATGAGAACCTGTCTTATAAAAGAACAACAAAACAGACTGAGAGGCAGTAAGATCACTGTCGATAATTTCAAATTTTGGTGGAGAACCAGGCAGGGAAAAGAAGTGTTTGAGTTGAAGAACAGTATTGTAACAGGAATAAATATGTAGAGAAACACTGTGAATTAGTATGAAAGTTTCTAAGCCTTTAAAGACTGGGACAGCCTTCTGTTCTAGATGGCCTTCTAATATTCTAGGATGCGAGGAAATGGCCACAACTTGTACCGGGGGAGGCTAAGATTGGATATCAGGAAGAATGGAAACCCATGGAAAGGGTTTTCAAGCAGTGGAACTGGCTGCCCATATAGTATTTTACAGTCCTGAAACAAACTGTTGACACTTTAGATCATTTCAAAATTTCATTTAACCATTTGAAAAAGCTGTTAAATCAGTTTTAGTTTCCAGTAGCTGTCTTAAAACCTGTACCTTACTGTGCCCCATCATCTCTTTTTTGTTGTTGTTTTTTTGAGGGAAAGTGTCTGAGAGACAACGATCTTTAGTGACCCAAGAGATCATGTGTTTCCCTGTTTGCTGCATGTTTTGAGATATTGCCAGTATATTAACTTTTCTTTGCACTAAGAAAGGATAAAATAAATTTTATTTTCATTCTATTTTAGGATTGTGTTATGATTCACAATACAACTTGAATTCAAACTAATGTTACTTTTCTCCTAATATCTATTTTCTTATATATTTGATTGATCTAAAGTGATATAATATCAGGGTTAGTAGTTTTGACTATATATAAATACAAGAATAAGCCATAAGCATCAATAAGCTTCATGTGGACCCTGTAAATAAATTTACCCATTGGAATTGATGTCTTTCTGTTAGCTCAGACTCTTTGTACTGAAATTATTTGTGTTTTGGCCCTAAGGAAGTGTTTTGAAATAAAACATAGAGATAATTCATTTTGCATATCTCATGTTTTATTCTTATAGCAAAATGGGTATAGAAGCAACAACGTTCAAGTAAGCTACTGTATTTCTGAGTTATCCACTGGCATTGGACTCAGAACAAACTTCCCGATGCAGCGCAGACTGAAATCTAATCATCTGGGCTGCATGAGATTCCTCCTGTTTAGTTCAAAGGTTTGTCACAGCAGCTTCTTTGACAATCCTCTTAGTTATTCAATCACATCAGGCTGTGAATCCTCTAATCTTCTTTGCAGAATTCTCTAAGGAGAAGTCTGTCTCAATACCGAACACATGGAACTCTGACTGAGGTACCAGATTAAAATGTGAATAAGATTTTATTTTAATTAGCAATTTTGCAGTATGATCTATGCAAAAGAAAGTAGGGTGAATGTTGAAAGTACCAATTAACTTTTAAAAATCACCTTTCTTTAATGTCACTGGTGATATAAAGTTGTTTAATTGCACTGGATATTTGCCATGATGTAAAAAATAAAGGCAGCATCATTTCTGACACTAATAGCTCTAGAACAAAAGTATAACATTCTAAGAAAGAACGATATGGGAATAAATTGAGACTGTTGTGCTGTTGGGGCTTTCTTACTTGTAAGTGATTAAATCTCGTCTGGGACATTTGCCTCTTACCAGGAATTTTTGAAGATATTTTTTAGCATATAAACGAAAGTTCTGTACAGAGTTCATGAGCACAGCACAAATCCATCTTCAAACTTTCTATTCTTCAATTTTTAATAATAACCAGGGAATAAAAGCTAAAATAAAAATACTATGATATTTTACATAGTGAATTTGTTAAAAAGTTGCAACAAAATATTCCAAATGAAAAATTTCACTTTCATTGATGCTTTGATTTCTCATCTGAATTCATTCAAATGCTAAAAAAAAACAAACAAAAAAACCCAAGTGTAGGAGCAGAGAGAACTTTGAGACATCCTATAATCTTACTTCCCTTTCCCACAGCTCAAAAAAACCAGAATGAAGCACACCTATGCCATTCCTTCAACATTCTTGTCTAACCTTTTTTTAAAATACGTCTAGTGATGGCTATTCCATAAAGAATAGTGATGGCTATTCCTAAAGAATTTATTCCAGTGCTTCACTAGCCTCACTGAAAATTTTTTTCTTAATATAAATCTCTTTTGGTACAATTTGTCCTAACCACTATGAATATAGGATAAGAAGTATAGTTCCCTCTTTTTTATTTTGCAAGGGAATTTATGCAAGGGAAAAAGATTTGGAAAAAGGTCACTAATAGTGTGACTAAGAATATTAGTTAATTTTTCTAGCCCTCTTCACCTAGACCTCTTCACCATTGCTCCAAGTGCCAGTTTTTGAGTTTACAGATTCTTGTCCCCAAGAGCTTCTTTTACAGAGTGTACAAATACAATTTATCATACTCACTGGAGGAGGTGATTATTCAATGCACAGAGAGGTATGAGTACCTGAATAAAAATATCTTAGCCAAAATATACTTCAACAAGCTTTAATTCAACTAGCAAAGGTAACAATAAAATTGAAAAAAATAGTGGCATAGATTCAGCTTGCATGGAAGCTATAGTATGTTGGGAACTCTGGCAGTTAATTGGATGATTGCAGGGAAATTAGTCGCTGTTGGGAACTCTGGCAGACTTTCACAATATGCTGAAGTTCGTGCCACATACTTTGCCACATACAATTTTTGCCTATGCTCATTATACAAAATCTACTTGGTGCAACCAACTTCATTGCAATTCTACCTTCAATGGTAGTAAACCATGATACAGCCATCTGTCAGGAATTCATGCCATGCTCCCAGTATCAGAAAGAAATTTCATGAGAGACAGAAACCAGTCCTCTGAGATGATGTTCAATTATCTCTAAGGCTGTCGTTTCCCTTTCTGCAGCATCGTTCATCCAGGGCACAAAATAAGGCTGGTCTGCCAGACCCCTTAAACTTCTCATCTGATCCTGCTATCTTTACCTGTCAGTTTCCTCTGTTCTCTCATGCTGCACAACATGCAATGTTTTCATCTTTGGTGCAGTTATATTGCACACACTAGTGTACCTGTTGCAATGCTTGTTGCTTTGCTCAATTGTCCAGACAGATAATTTGAAATAAATGACCATTTCTTCCTTCTTTCACAAACAAACAAACAACAACAACAAAACCCACCAAAACAACAACAAAAACAAACCTTTTTTTAGGTCAACAGAGAATTTACACAAAATACTTTTAATAAAGTAAATCAGTGGCAAAGTGACAAACCATACCCTTGTTTCCCTATGTATTCTAAACAAAGAAGTTCTTCCATTTATGCTCTCAGAAGTAGGTATATATGAATATTATCAATATATAATATAAAATAATGCAAAGGAAAAAAAAAAAAAAAAACAACAAAAAAAGCATTTCAGTCTGTATAATGACATTCCAGTCCTTTTACATGCTTCATTCTGTCTTCAAGGAAAACATTCTGAATTCATTACCTTTTCAACTTCAGGCTACCTACTTGACTGTCCTGCAGAGCAAATGGCATTAAATATCATGGGCAACTGCATCCTGCAGAACAGAATTTAAAGGCTGTGGGAAAATACATCTCAGCTATGATTACAACAAGTTTAATCCATTTTGATACAGGCAGCACACCATCGCCTTTCTATTTAATTTGCAGGTTCTCTATTTAGCCATTGCAGAAATTCAAATCCAGGCACTAAAAGTGATGAGCTCTGACAGATCTAAGCAGAAGGAATATGAGTTTTAAGAAAAGTATTTTGATTTCACAAAATATTTTGGATATGTTCCACCTATTTACAATTTTACATACTGCAGTGTTTAGCTGAAAACAACTAGAGAAAGGCATGTCTCTTTAGAAAATGTGTTTGTGACTGTAAACTGGGATTAAACTGGAATTTAAAATGAGGGATTTTTCAGAAGTGCTCAGCATTGACCTTGTTTTACTTTCTTTCAAGTCAATTAGAATTTAGTACTATAAGTGTCATCTTTTTGGGTCCTTGGTACAGTAAACAATGATTTCTGGAGACTGAAAAGGGTTGATACTAGGTCTGTTTCACCAAGGTGCTGAGATTTTGTTCTATTGATAGGACATCATTTCTCTAGGATACGTATGCTTAGTGAATTGATGTGTAGCAACTAGTGGATGGCAAGCACTAATAAGCACAGTAATTTTCTTGGTTGAGGTAATTGAGCTAAATGAAGTACATTACTCACTAAGAACAGGATAGCAGCAGGAGTTCTCTTTATTAACCTGGCTATGCACCACATAGCAAATTGCCTCTTAATCTCTGTTTATTTTGTTATCTTTTTTTTGCTATTAGCCAAATTAGAGAGGAAAAAAAAATCTCCTTTATGGGCTTTAGAAAGGCTGGTATAACCTACTAGGTAATGGGATGTGGCTATGAAAAAGACAAAATACAAATGTAATTCAGTCTTCCCAAACCACCTGCCCTCATATGAGTTTGCAAAGCAGGAGCTCTCCTTTTTGGAAAATGTTGAAAGCTAGGTTTCTGAGTTTGCAAAAGCAGAATCAGAAGAGTATGTGTACTATGTGGGAATGTTAAACACATTTTGTTTAATTGCTATATATATATATATATTTAAATTCATTTAGTGCATTTTCTTCAAATATTCTTTGCTAATAGTACTTAGATTCTGAAGGTGGCATATCAGATAAAAATGTTTGTTCCTCTCT